>NW_026558989.1:0-300000 GCF_026930045.1 Uloborus diversus
ACTGACTCAGAATTTTTCTCCCTACATAAATAATCAATATTCGCAAAAGAGAAAAATTAAAAAAAAAAAGAAGAAGAAATTTCAAATTAGAAACTAAAAGTATACATTGAAGATTTTCGTTCAGGCTGGGACTCGAACCCAGGGCCACTCGCTTGGAAGCCTAACACTCTAGCCATTAGTCTATGGGAGCTCTGTCGGTGGGAGTTTTAAATATAATAAAAACAAAAAATGCACCTTGGTAATTGTTTATTTAAACACTTTGAAATCTTCGTGTCGAAAAATTAAACTGACTCAGAATTTTCTTCCCTACATAAATAATCAATAATTGCAAAGGAAAGAAATTGAAAAAAAAAAGAATTTTCAAATTAGAAAAGAAATATATACATTGAAGATATTCGCTCCGGCTGGGACTCGAACCCAGGCCACTCGCTTGGAAGACCAGCGGTCTAGCCATTAGGCTATCGGAGTTCTGTCGAGCGGAGTCTTACTGCCTGACTGATACTGCCTGACTGACAGACTGACTCACTGACTGACTGATACTGACTGACTCACTGACTAACCGAGACTGACTGACTAACTGCCTGACTGACTGAGACTGGACTGACTGACTGACTGACTGACTGACTGACTGAGACTGACTGGCTATTTCACTGACTGACTGAATGACTAAATGACTGACTGACACTGACTGACTGACTGCTTGACTACCTGACTGACTGCTTGACTGACTAACTGACTGGACAGGACTGACCGACTGACTGACTGACAGACTGACTGAATAAGGATGACTGACAGACTGACTGAATAAGGCTGACTGACTGACAGACTGACTGAATAAGGCTGACCGACTGACTGACTGCCTGACTGACTGACTGACTGAATGACTGACTGACTGACTGACCGAGACTGACTGACTGACTGACTGAGACTGGACTGGACTGACTGACTGACTGACTGACTGAGACTGACTGACTGCTTTAGTGACTAACTGACTGCACAGGACTGACCGACTGACTGACTGACTGACTGCCTGACTGACTGACTGACTGAATGACTGACTGACTGAGACTAAATGACTGACTGCTTGACTGACTGGCTGAAGGACTAACTGACTGACTGAGTGACTGACAGACTGGACTGACTGACTGAGACTGAATGACTGAGTGCTTGACTGATTGACTGTCAGACTGACTGACTGACTTCGCAAAAGGGAAAAATAAAAAAAAAAGAATTATAAAATTAGAAAAAATTATTTGCATTTAAGATTTCCTTTCCGGCCGGGACTCGAACCCAGTACCACGTGCTAGGAACCCAACGGTCTAGCCATTAGGCTATCGGAGCTCTGTCGATGGAAGTCTGAAATATAATAAAAACAAAAAATGCACCTTTTTAATTATTGATTCAAACACTTTGAAATTTACAGGTCGAATAATTAAACTGACTCAGAATTTTTCTCCCTACATAAATAATCAATATTCGCAAAAGAGAAAAATTAAAAAAAAAAAGAAGAAGAAATTTCAAATTAGAAACTAAAAGTATACAATGAATATTTTCGTTCAGGCTGGGACTCGAACCCAGGGCCACTCGCTTGGAAGCCTAACACTCTAGCCATTAGTCTATGGGAGCTCTGTCGGTGGGAGTTTTAAATATAATAAAAACAAAAAATGCACCTTGGTAATTGTTTATTTAAACACTTTGAAATCTTCGTGTCGAAAAATTAAACTGACTCAGAATTTTCTTCCCTACATAAATAATCAATAATTGCAAAGGAAAGAAATTGAAAAAAAAAAGAATTTTCAAATTAGAAAAGAAATATATACATTGAAGATATTCGCTCCGGCTGGGACTCGAACCCAGGCCACTCGCTTGGAAGACCAGCGGTCTAGCCATTAGGCTATCGGAGTTCTGTCGAGCGGAGTCTTACTGCCTGACTGATACTGCCTGACTGACAGACTGACTCACTGACTGACTGATACTGACTGACTGACTCACTGACTGACCGAGACTGACTGACTAACTGCCTGACTGACTGAGACTGGACTGACTGACTGACTGACTGACTCACTGACTAACTGACTGACTGACTGCTTGACTCTCTGACTGGCTATTTCACTGACTGACTGAATGACTAAATGACTGACTGACACTTACTGACTGACTGCTTGACTACCTGACTGACTGCTTGACTGACTAACTGACTGGACAGGACTGACCGACTGACTGACTGACAGACTGACTGAATAAGGATGACTGACAGACTGACTGAATAAGGATGACTGACAGACTGACTGAATAAGGCTGACTGACTGACTGACTGACTGACTGAATGACTGACTGACTGACTGACCGAGACTGACTGACTGACTGACTGAGACTGGACTGGACTGACTGACTGACTGACTGACTGAGACTGACTGACTGCTTTAGTGACTAACTGACTGCACAGGACTGACCGACTGACTGACTGACTGACTGCCTGACTGACTGACTGAATGACTGACTGACTGAGACTAAATGACTGACTGCTTGACTGACTGGCTGAAGGACTAACTGACTGACTGAGTGACTGACTGACTGGACTGACTGACTGAGACTGAATGACTGAGTGCTTGACTGATTGACTGTCAGACTGACTGACTGGCTTCGCAAAAGGGAAAAATAAAAAAAAAAGAATTATAAAATTAGAAAAAAATATTTGCATTTAAGATTTCCTGGCCGGGACTCGAACCCAGTACCACGCGCTAGGAACCCAACGGTCTAGCCATTAGGCTATCGGAGCTCTGTCGATGGAAGTCTTAAATATAATAAAAACAAAAAATGCACCTTGGTAATTATTGATTCAAACACTTTGAAATTTACAGGTCGAATAATTAAACTGACTCAGAATTTTTCTCCCTACATAAATAATCAATATTCGCAAAAGAGAAAAATTAAAAAAAAAAGAAGAAGAAATTTCAAATTAGAAACTAAAAGTATACATTGAAGATTTTCGTTCAGGCTGGGACTCGAACCCAGGGCCACTCGCTTGGAAGCCTAACACTCTAGCCATTAGTCTATGGGAGCTCTGTCGGTGGGAGTTTTAAATATAATAAAAACAAAAAATGCACCTTGGTAATTGTTTATTTAAACACTTTGAAATCTTCGTGTCGAAAAATTAAACTGACTCAGAATTTTCTTCCCTACATAAATAATCAATAATTGCAAAGGAAAGAAATTGAAAAAAAAAAAAAGAATTTTCAAATTAGAAAAGAAATATATACATTGAAGATATTCGCTCCGGCTGGGACTCGAACCCAGGCCACTCGCTTGGAAGACCAGCGGTCTAGCCATTAGGCTATCGGAGTTCTGTCGAGCGGAGTCTTACTGCCTGACTGATACTGCCTGACTGACAGACTGACTCACTGACTGACTGATACTGACTGACTGACTCACTGACTGACCGAGACTGACTGACTAACTGCCTGACTGACTGAGACTGGACTGACTGACTGACTGACTGACTGACTGACTAACTGACTGACTGAGACTGACTGACTGACTGCTTGACTCTCTGACTGGCTATTTCACTGACTGACTGAATGACTAAATGACTGACTGACACTGACTGACTGACTGCTTGACTACCTGACTGACTGCTTGACTGACTAACTGACTGGACAGGACTGACCGACTGACTGACTGACAGACTGACTGAATAAGGATGACTGACAGACTGACTGACAGACTGACTGAATAAGGATGACTGACAGACTGACTGAATAAGGCTGACTGACTGACTGACTGACAGACTGACTGAATAAGGCTGACCGACTGACTGACTGCCTGACTGACTGACTGACTGACTGACTGACTGACCGAGACTGACTGACTGACTGACTGAGACTGGACTGGACTGACTGATTGACTGACTGACTGAGACTGACTGACTGCTTTAGTGACTAACTGACTGCACAGGACTGACCGACTGACTGACTGACTGACTGCCTGACTGACTGAATGACTGACTGACTGAGACTAAATGACTGACTGCTTGACTGACTGGCTGAAGGACTAACTGACTGACTGAGTGACTGACTGACTGGACTGACTGACTGAGACTGAATGACTGAGTGCTTGACTGATTGACTGTCAGACTGACTGACTGACTTCGCAAAAGGGAAAAATAAAAAAAAAAGAATTATAAAATTAGAAAAAAATATTTGCATTTAAGATTTCCTTTCCGGCTGGGATCTGAACCCAGGGCGACACTCATGGAAGCCCAACGCTCTCGCCAATATACTATCGGATCTCTGTTGATCGGTGTCTTAATTATAATAAAAACAAAAAATGCACCTTAGTAATTATTGATCTAAAATCTTTGAAATCTAAAGGTCGAATGATTAAACTGACTCAGAATTTTCTTCCGTACATAAAAAATCCATATTTGCAAAAGAAAGAAATTGAAAAAAAAAAGAATCTTCAAATTAGAAGAGAAATATATACATGGAAGATTTTCGTTCCGACCGGGACTCGAACCCAGTACCACGCGCTTGGAACCCAACGGTCTAGCCATTAGGCTATCGGAGCTCTGTCGATGGATGTCTTAAATATAATAAAAACAAAAAATGCACCTTGGTAATTATTGATTCAAACACTTTGAAATTTACAGGTCGAATAATTAAACTGACTCAGAATTTTTCTCCCTACATAAATAATCAATATTCGCAAAAGAGAAAAATTAAAAAAAAGAAGAAGAAATTTCAAATTAGAAACTAAAAGTATACATTGAAGATTTTCGTTCAGGCTGGGACTCGAACCCAGGGACACTCGCTTGGAAGCCTAACACTCTAGCCATTAGTCTATGGGAGCTCTGTCGGTGGGAGTTTTAAATATAATAAAAACAAAAAATGCACCTTGGTAATTGTTTATTTAAACACTTTGAAATCTTCGTGTCGAAAAATTAAACTGACTCAGAATTTTCTTCCCTACATAAATAATCAATAATTGCAAAGGAAAGAAATTGAAAAAAAAAAAGAATTTTCAAATTAGAAAAGAAATATATACATTGAAGATATTCGCTCCGGCTGGGACTCGAACCCAGGCCACTCGCTTGGAAGACCAGCGGTCTAGCCATTAGGCTATCGGAGTTCTGTCGAGCGGAGTCTTACTGCCTGACTGATACTGCCTGACTGACAGACTGACTCACTGACTGACTGATACTGACTGACTGACTCACTGACTGACCGAGACTGACTGACTAACTGCCTGACTGACTGAGACTGGACTGACTGATTGACTGACTGACTGACTGACTAACTGACTGACTGAGACTGACTGACTGACTGCTTGACTCTCTGACTGGCTATTTCACTGACTGACTGAATGACTAAATGACTGACTGACACTGACTGACTGACTGCTTGACTACCTGACTGACTGCTTGACTGACTAACTGACTGGACAGGACTGACCGACTGACTGACTGACAGACTGACTGAATAAGGATGACTGACAGACTGACTGAATAAGGCTGACTGACTGACTGACTGACAGACTGACTGAATAAGGCTGACCGACTGACTGACTGCCTGACTGACTGACTGACTGAATGACTGACTGACTGACTGACCGAGACTGACTGACTGACTGACTGAGACTGGACTGGACTGACTGACTGACTGACTGACTGAGACTGACTGACTGCTTTAGTGACTAACTGACTGCACAGGACTGACCGACTGACTGACTGCCTGACTGACTGAATGACTGACTGACTGAGACTAAATGACTGACTGCTTGACTGACTGGCTGAAGGACTAACTGACTGACTGAGTGACTGACTGACTCGACTGACTGACTGAGACTGAATGACTGAGTGCTTGACTGATTGACTGTCAGACTGACTGACTGACTTCGCAAAAGGGAAAAATAAAAAAAAAAGAATTATAAAATTAGAAAAAAATATTTGCATTTAAGATTTCCTTTCCGGCTCGGATTTGAACCCAGGGCGACACTCATGGAAGCCCAACGCTCTCGCCAATATACTATCGGATCTCTGTTGATCGGTGTCTTAATTATAATAAAAACAAAAAATGCACCTTAGTAATTATTGATCTAAAATCTTTGAAATCTAAAGGTCGAATGATTAAACTGACTCAGATTTTCTTCCGTACATAAATAATCCATATTTGCAAAAGATAGAAATTGAAAAAGAAAAGAATCTTCAAATTAGAAGAGAAATATATACATGGAAGATTTTCGTTCCGGCCGGGACTCGAACCCAGTACCACGCGCTTGGAACCCAACGGTCTAGCCATTAGGCTATCGGAGCTCTGTCGATGGAAGTCTTAAATATAATAAAAACAAAAAATGCACCTTGGTAATTATTGATTCAAACACTTAGAAATTTACAGGTCGAATAATTAAACTGACTCAGAATTTTTCTCCCTACATAAATAATCAATATTCGCAAAAGAGAAAAATTAAAAAAAAAAGAAGAAGAAATTTCAAATTAGAAACTAAAAGTATACATTGAAGATCTTCGTTCAGGCTGGGACTCGAACCCAGGGCCACTCGCTTGGAAGCCTAACACTCTAGCCATTAGTCTATGGGAGCTCTGTCGGTTGGAGTTTTAAATATAATAAAAACAAAAAATGCACCTTGGTAATTGTTTATTTAAACACTTTGAAATCTTCGTGTCGAAAAATTAAACTGACTCAGAATTTTCTTCCCTACGTAAATAATCAATAATTGCAAAGGAAAGAAATTGAAAAAAAAAGAATTTTCAAATTAGAAAAGAAATTTATACATTGAAGATATTCGCTCCGGCTGGGACTCGAACCCAGGCCACTCGCTTGGAAGACCAGCGGTCTAGCCATTAGGCTATCGGAGTTCTGTCGAGCGGAGTCTTACTGCCTGACTGATACTGTCTGACTGACAGACTGACTCACTGATACTGACTGACTGACTCACTGACTGACCGAGACTGACTGACTAACTGCCTGACTGACTGAGACTGGACTGACTGACTGACTGACTGACTGACTGACTAACTGACTGACTGAGACTGACTGACTGACTGCTTGACTCTCTGACTGGCTATTTCACTGACTGACTGAATGACTAAATGACTGACTGACACTGACTGACTGACTGCTTGACTACCTGACTGACTGCTTGACTACCTGACTGACTGCTTGACTGACTAACTGACTGGACAGGACTGACCGACTGACTGACTGACAGACTGACTGAATAAGGATGACTGACAGACTGACTGAATAAGGCTGACTGACTGACTGACTGACAGACTGACTGAATAAGGCTGACCGACTGACTGACTGCCTGACTGACTGACTGACTGAATGACTGACTGACTAACCGAGACTGACTGACTGACTGACTGAGACTGGACTGGACTGACTGACTGACTGACTGACTGAGACTGACTGACTGCTTTAGTGACTAACTGACTGCACAGGACTGACCGACTGACTGACTGACTGACTGCCTGACTGACTGACTGACTGAATGACTGACTGACTGAGACTAAATGACTGACTGGCTGAAGGACTAACTGACTGACTGAGTGACTGACTGACTGGACTGACTGACTGAGACTGAATGACTGAGTGCTTGACTGATTGACTGTCAGACTGACTGACTGACTTCGCAAAAGGGAAAAATAAAAAAAAAAGAATTATAAAATTAGAAAAAAATATTTGCATTTAAGATTTCCTTTCCGGCTGGGATTTGAACCCAGGGCGACACTCATGGAAGCCCAACGCTCTCGCCAAAATACTATCGGATCTCTGTTGATCGGTGTCTTAATTATAATAAAAACAAAAAATGCACCTTAGTAATTATTGATCTAAAATCTTTGAAATCTAAAGGTCGAATGATTAAACTGACTCAGAATTTTCTTCCGTACATAAATAATCCATATTTGCAAAAGAAAGAAATTGAAAAAAAAAAAAGAATCTTCAAATTAGAAGAGAAATATATACATGGAAGATTTTCGTTCCGGCCGGGACTCGAACCCAGTACCACGCGCTTGGAACCCAACGGTCTAGCCATTAGGCTATCGGAGCTCTGTCGATGGAAGTCTTAAATATAATAAAAACAAAAAATGCACCTTGGTAATTATTGATTCAAACACTTTGAAACTAACAGGTCGAATAATTAAACTAACTCAGAATTTTTCTCCCTACATAAATAATCAATATTCGCAAAAGAGAAAAATTTAAAAAAAAAGAAGAAGAAATTTCAAATTAGAAACTAAAAGTATACATTGAAGATTTTCGTTCAGGCTGGGACTCGAACCCAGGGCCACTCGCTTGGAAGCCTAACACTCTAGCCACTAGTCTATGGGAGCTCTGTCGGTGTGAGTTTTAAATATAATAAAAACAAAAAATGCACCTTGGTAATTGTTTATTTAAACACTTTGAAATCTTCGTGTCGAAAAATTAAACTGACTCAGAATTTTCTTCCCTACATAAATAATCAATAATTGCAAAGGAAAGAAATTGAAAAAAAAAGAATTTTCAAATTAGAAAAGAAATATATACATTGAAGATATTCGCTCCGGCTGGGACTCGAACCCAGGCCACTCGCTTGGAAGACCAGCGGTCTAGCCATTAGGCTATCGGAGTTCTGTCGAGCGGAGTCTTACTGCCTGACTGATACTGCCTGACTGACAGACTGACTCACTGATACTGACTGACTGACTCACTGACTGACCGAGACTGACTGACTAACTGCCTGACTGACTGAGACTGGACTGACTGACTGACTGACTGACTGACTGACTAACTGACTGACTGAGACTGACTGACTGACTGCTTGACTCTCTGACTGGCTATTTCACTGACTGACTGAATGACTAAATGACTGACTGACACTGACTGACTGACTGCTTGACTACCTGACTGACTGCTTGACTGACTAACTGACTGGACAGGACTGACCGACTGACTGACTGACAGACTGACTGAATAAGGATGACTGACAGACTGACTGAATAAGGCTGACTGACTGACTGACTGACAGACTGACTGAATAAAATTGACCGACTGACTGACTGCCTGACTGACTGACTGACTGAATGACTGACTGACTGACTGACCGAGACTGACTGACTGACTGACTGAGACTGGACTGGACTGACTGACTGACTGACTGACTGAGACTGACTGACTGCTTTAGTGACTAACTGACTGCACAGGACTGACCGACTGACTGACTGACTGACTGCCTGACTGACTGACTGACTGAATGACTGACTGACTGAGACTAAATGACTGACTGCTTGACTGACTGGCTGAAGGACTAACTGACTGACTGAGTGACTGACTGACTGGACTGACTGACTGAGACTGAATGACTGAGTGCTTAACTGATTGACTGTCAGACTGACTGACTGACTTCGCAAAAGGGAAAAATAAAAAAAAAAGAATTAAAAAATATTTGCATTTAAGATTTCCTTTCCGGCTGGGATTTGAACCCAGGGCGACACTCATGGAAGCCCAACGCTCTCGCCAATATACTATCGGATCTCTGTTGATCGGTGTCTTAATTATAATAAAAACAAAAAATGCACCTTAGTAATTATTGATCTAAAATCTTTGAAATCTAAAGGTCGAATGATTAAACTGACTCAGAATTTTCTTCCGTACATAAATAATCCATATTTGCAAAAGAAAGAAATTGAAAAAAAATAGAATCTTCAAATTAGAAGAGAAATATATACATGGAAGATTTTCGTTCCGGCCGGGACTCGAACCCAGTACCACGCGCTTGGAACCCAACGGTCTAGCCATTAGGCTATCGGAGCTCTGTCGATGGAAGTCTTAAATATAATAAAAACAAAAAATGCACCTTGGTAATTATTGATTCAAACACTTTGAAACTAACAGGTCGAATAATTAAACTAACTCAGAATTTTTCTCCCTACATAAATAATCAATATTCGCAAAAGAGAAAAATTTAAAAAAAAAGAAGAAGAAATTTCAAATTAGAAACTAAAAGTATACATTGAAGATTTTCGTTCAGGCTGGGACTCGAACCCAGGGCCACTCGCTTGGAAGCCTAACACTCTAGCCACTAGTCTATGGGAGCTCTGTCGGTGTGAGTTTTAAATATAATAAAAACAAAAAATGCACCTTGGTAATTGTTTATTTAAACACTTTGAAATCTTCGTGTCGAAAAATTAAACTGACTCAGAATTTTCTTCCCTACATAAATAATCAATAATTGCAAAGGAAAGAAATTGAAAAAAAAAGAATTTTCAAATTAGAAAAGAAATATATACATTGAAGATATTCGCTCCGGCTGGGACTCGAACCCAGGCCACTCGCTTGGAAGACCAGCGGTCTAGCCATTAGGCTATCGGAGTTCTGTCGAGCGGAGTCTTACTGCCTGACTGATACTGCCTGACTGACAGACTGACTCACTGATACTGACTGACTGACTCACTGACTGACCGAGACTGACTGACTAACTGCCTGACTGACTGAGACTGGACTGACTGACTGACTGACTGACTGACTGACTAACTGACTGACTGAGACTGACTGACTGACTGCTTGACTCTCTGACTGGCTATTTCACTGACTGACTGAATGACTAAATGACTGACTGACACTGACTGACTGACTGCTTGACTACCTGACTGACTGCTTGACTGACTAACTGACTGGACAGGACTGACCGACTGACTGACTGACAGACTGACTGAATAAGGATGACTGACAGACTGACTGAATAAGGCTGACTGACTGACTGACTGACAGACTGACTGAATAAAATTGACCGACTGACTGACTGCCTGACTGACTGACTGACTGAATGACTGACTGACTGACTGACCGAGACTGACTGACTGACTGACTGAGACTGGACTGGACTGACTGACTGACTGACTGACTGAGACTGACTGACTGCTTTAGTGACTAACTGACTGCACAGGACTGACCGACTGACTGACTGACTGACTGCCTGACTGACTGACTGACTGAATGACTGACTGACTGAGACTAAATGACTGACTGCTTGACTGACTGGCTGAAGGACTAACTGACTGACTGAGTGACTGACTGACTGGACTGACTGACTGAGACTGAATGACTGAGTGCTTAACTGATTGACTGTCAGACTGACTGACTGACTTCGCAAAAGGGAAAAATAAAAAAAAAAGAATTAAAAAATATTGGCATTTAAGATTTCCTTTCCGGCTGGGATTTGAACCCAGGGCGACACTCATGGAAGCCCAACGCTCTCGCCAATATACTATCGGATCTCTGTTAATCGGTGTCTTAATTATAATAAAAACAAAAAATGCACCTTAGTAATTATTGATCTAAAATCTTTGAAATCTAAAGGTCGAATGATTAAACTGACTCAGAATTTTCTTCCGTACATAAATAATCCATATTTGCAAAAGAAAGAAATTGAAAAAAAATAGAATCTTCAAATTAGAAGAGAAATATATACATGGAAGATTTTCGTTCCGGCCGGGACTCGAACCCAGTACCACGCGCTTGGAACCCAACGGTCTAGCCATTAGGCTATCGGAGCTCTGTCGATGGAAGTCTTAAATATAATAAAAACAAAAAATGCACCTTGGTAATTATTGATTCAAACACTTTGAAATTTACAGGTCGAATAATTAAACTGACTCAGAATTTTTCTCCCTACATAAATAATCAATATTCGCAAAAGAGAAAAATTAAAAAAAAATGAAGAAGAAATTTCAAATTAGAAACTAAAAGTATACATTGAAGATTGTCGTTCAGGCTGGGACTCGAACCCAGGACCACTCGCTTGGAAGCCTAACACTCTAGCCATTAGTCTATGGGAGCTCTGTCGGTGGGAGTTTTAATATAATAAAAACAAAAAATGCACCTTGGTAATTGTTTATTTAAACACTTTGAAATCTTCGTGTCGAAAAATTAAACTGACTCAGAATTTTCTTCCCTACATAAATAATCAATAATTGCAAAGGAAAGAAATTGAAAAAAAAAGAATTTTCAAATTAGAAAAGAAATATATACATTGAAGATATTTGCTCCGGCTGGGACTCGAACCCAGGCCACTCGCTTGGAAGACCAGCGGTCTAGCCATTAGGCTATCGGAGTTCTGTCGAGCGGAGTCTTACTGCCTGACTGATACTGCCTGACTGACAGACTGACTCACTGACTGACTGATACTGACTGACTGACTCACTGACTGACCGAGACTGACTGACTAACTGCCTGACTGACTGAGACTGGACTGACTGACTGACTGACTGACTGACTGACTAACTGACTGACTGAGACTGACTGACTGACTGCTTGACTCTCTGACTGGCTATTTCACTGACTGACTGAATGACTAAATGACTGACTGACACTGACTGACTGACTGCTTGAATACCTGACTGACTGCTTGACTGACTAACTGACTGGACAGGACTGACCGACTGACTGACTGACAGACTGATTGAATAAGGATGACTGACAGACTGACTGAATAAGGCTGACGGACTGACTGACTGACAGACTGACTGAATAAGGCTGACCGACTGACTGCCTGCCTGACTGACTGACTGACTGAATGACTGACTGACTGACTGACTGAGACTGAATGACTGAGTGCTTGACTGATTGACTGTCAGACTGACTGACTGACTTCGCAAAAGGGAAAAATAAAAAAAAAAGAATTATAAAATTAGAAAAAAATATTTGCATTTAAGATTTCCTTACCGGCCGGGAGTCGAACCCAGTACCACGCGCTAGGAACCCAACGGTCTAGCTATTAGGCTATCGGAGCTCTGTCGCTGGAAGTCTTAAATATAATTTAAAAAAAAAATGCACCTTGGTAATTATTGATTCAAACACTTTGAAATTTACAGGTCGAATAATTAAACTGACTAAGAATTTTTCTCCCTACATAAATAATCAATATTCGCAAAAGAGAAAAATTAAAAAAAAAGAAGAAGAAATTTCAAATTAGAAACTAAAAGTATACATTGAAGATTTTCGTTCAGGCTGGGACTCGAACCCAGGGCCACTCGCTTGGAAGCCTAACACTCTAGCCATTAGTCTATGGGAGCTCTGTCGGTGGGAGTTTTAAATATAATAAAAACAAAAAATGCACCTTGGTAGTTGTTTATTTAAACACTTTGAAATCTTCGTGTCGAAAAATTAAACTGACTCAGAATTTTCTTCCCTACATAAATAATCAATAATTGCAAAGGAAAGAAATTGAAAAAAAAAAAGAATTTTCAAATTAGAAAAGAAATATATACATTGAAGATATTCGCTCCGGCTTTGACTCGAACCCAGGCCACTCGCTTGGAAGACCAGCGGTCTAGCCATTAGGCTATCGGAGTTCTGTCGAGCGGAGTCTTACTGCCTGACTGACAGACTGACTCACTGACTGACTGATACTGACTGACTGACTCACTGACTGACCGAGACTGACTGACTGACTGACTGACTGACTAACTGACTGACTGAGACTGACTGACTGACTGCTTGACTCTCTGACTGGCTATTTCACTGACTGACTGAATGACTAAATGACTGACTGACACTGACTGACTGACTGCTTGACTACCTGACTGACTGCTTGACTGACTAACTGACTGGACAGGACTGACCAAATGACTGACTGACAGACTGACTGAATAAGGATGACTGACAGACTGACTGAATAAGGCTGACTGACTGACTGACTGACAGACTGACTGAATAAGGCTGACCGACTGACTGACTGCCTGACTGACTGACTGACTGAATGACTGACTGACTGACTGACCGAGACTGACTGACTGACTGACCGAGACTGACTGACTGACTGACTGAGACTGGACTGGACTGACTGACTGACTGACTGACTGGGACTGGACTGGACTGACTGACTGACTGACTGACTGAGACTGACTGACTGCTTTAGTGACTAACTGACTGCACAGGACTGACCGACTGACTGACTGACTGACTGCCTGACTGACTGACTGACTGAATGACTGACTGACTGAGACTAAATGACTGAATGCTTGACTGACTGGCTGAAGGACTAACTGACTGACTGAGTGACTGACTGACTCGACTGACTGACTGAGACTGAATGACTGAGTGCTTGACTGATTGACTGTCAGACTGACTGACTGACTTCGCAAAAGGGAAAAATAAAAAAAAAAGAATTATAAAATTAGAAAAAAATATTTGCATTTAAGATTTCCTTTCCGGCTGGGATTTGAACCCAGGGCGACACTCATGGAAGCCCAACGCTCTCGCCAATATACTATCGGATCTCTGTTGATCGGTGTCTTAATTATAATAAAAACAAAAAATGCACCTTAGTAATTATTGATCTAAAATCTTTGAAATCTAAAGGTCGAATGATTAAACTGACTCAGAATTTTCTTCCGTACATAAATAATCCATATTTGCAAAAGAAAGAAATTGAAAAAAAAAAATCTTCAAATTAGAAGAGAAATATATACATGGAAGATTTTCGTTCCGGCCGGGACTCGAACCCAGTACCACGCGCTTGGAACCCAACGGTCTAGCCATTAGGCTATCGGAGCTCTGTCGATGGATGTCTTAAATATAATAAAAACAAAAAATGCACCTTGGTAATTATTGATTCAAACACTTTGAAATTTACAGGTCGAATAATTAAACTGACTCAGAATTTTTCTCCCTACATAAATAATCAATATTCGCAAAAGAGAAAAATTTAAAAAAAAAGAAGAAGAAATTTCAAATTAGAAACTAAAAGTATACATTGAAGATTTTCGTTCAGGCTGGGACTCGAACCCAGGGCCACTCGCTTAGACGCCTAACACTCTAGCCATTAGTCTATGGGAGCTCTGTCGGTGGGAGTTTTAAATATAATAAAAACAAAAAATGCACCTTGGTAATTGTTTATTTAAACACTTTGAAATCTTCGTGTCGAAAAATTAAACTGACTCAGAATTTTCTTCCCTACGTAAATAATCAATAATTGCAAAGGAAAGAAATTGAAAAAAAAAGAATTTTCAAATTAGAAAAGAAATATATACATTGAAGATATTCGCTCCGGCTGGGACTCGAACCCAGGCCACTCGCTTGGAAGACCAGCGGTCTAGCCATTAGGCTATCGGAGTTCTGTCGAGCGGAGTCTTACTGCCTGACTGATACTGCCTGACTGACAGACTGACTCACTGATACTGACTGACTGACTCACTGACTGACCGAGACTGACTGACTAACTGCCTGACTGACTGAGACTGGACTGACTGACTGACTGACTGACTGACTGACTAACTGACTGACTGAGACTGACTGACTGACTGCTTGACTCTCTGACTGGCTATTTCACTGACTGACTGAATGACTAAATGACTGACTGACACTGACTGACTGACTGCTTGACTACCTGACTGACTGCTTGACTACCTGACTGACTGCTTGACTGACTAACTGACTGGACAGGACTGACCGACTGACTGACTGACAGACTGACTGAATAAGGCTGACTGACTGACTGACTGACAGACTGACTGAATAAGGCTGACCGACTGACTGACTGCCTGACTGACTGACTGACTGAATGACTGACTGACTGACTGACCGAGACTGACTGACTGACTGACTGAGACTGGACTGGACTGACTGACTGACTGACTGACTGAGACTGACTGACTGCTTTAGTGACTAACTGACTGCACAGGACTGACCGACTGACTGACTGCCTGACTGACTGACTGACTGAATGACTGACTGACTGAGACTAAATGACTGACTGGCTGAAGGACTAACTGACTGACTGAGTGACTGACTGACTGGACTGACTGACTGAGACTGAATGACTGAGTGCTTGACTGATTGACTGTCAGACTGACTGACTGACTTCGCAAAAGGGAAAAATAAAAAAAAAAGAATTATAAAATTAGAAAAAAATATTTGCATTTAAGATTTCCTTTCCGGCTGGGATTTGAACCCAGGGCGACACTCATGGAAGCCCAACGCTCTCGCCAATATACTATCGGATCTCTGTTGATCGGTGTCTTAAATATAATAAAAACAAAAAATGCACCTTAGTAATTATTGATCTAAAATCTTTGAAATCTAAAGGTCGAATGATTAAACTGACTCAGAATTTTCTTCCGTACATAAATAATCCATATTTGCAAAAGAAAGAAATTGAAAAAAAAAAGAATCTTCAAATTAGAAGAGAAATATATACATGGAAGATTTTCGTTCCGGCCGGGACTCGAACCCAGTACCACGCGCTTGGAACCCAACGGTCTAGCCATTAGGCTATCGGAGTTCTGTCGTGCGGAGTCTTACTGCCTGACTGATACTGCCTGACTGACAGACTGACTCACTGACCGACTGATACTGACTGACTGACTCACTGACTGACCGAGACTGACTGACTAACTGCCTGACTGACTGAGACTGGACTGACTGACTGACTGACTGACTGACTAACTGACTGACTGAGACTGACTGACTGACTGCTTGACTCTCTGACTGGCTATTTCACTGACTGACTGAATGACTAAATGACTGACTGACACTGACTGACTGACTGCTTGACTACCTGACTGACTGCTTGACTGACTAACTGACTGGACAGGACTGACCGACTGACTGACTGACAGACTGACTGAATAAGGATGACTGACAGACTGACTGAATAAGGCTTACTGACTGACTGACTGACAGACTGACTGAATAAGGCTGACCGACGGACTGACTGCCTGACTGACTGACTGACTGACTGACTGAATGACTGACTGACTGACTGACCGAGACTGACTGACTGACTGACTGAGACTGGACTGGACTGACTGACTGACTGACTGACTGAGACTGACTGACTGCTTTAGTGACTAACTGACTGCACAGGACTGACCGACTGACCGACTGACTGACTGCCTGACTGACTGACTGACTGAATGACTGACTGACTGAGACTAAATGACTGACTGCTTGACTGACTGGCTGAAGGACTAACTGACTGACTGAGTGACTGACTGACTGGACTGACTGACTGAGACTGAATGACTGAGTGCTTGACTGATTGACTGTCAGACTGACTGACTGACTTCGCAAAAGGGAAAAATAAAAAAAAAAGAATTATAAAATTAGAAAAAAATATTTGCATTTAAGATTTCCTTTCCGGCTGGGATCTGAACCCAGGGCGACACTCATGGAAGCCCAACGCTCTCGCCAATATACTATCGGATCTCTGTTGATCGGTGTCTTAATTATAATAAAAACAAAAAATGCACCTTAGTAATTATTGATCTAAAATCTTTGAAATCTAAAGGTCGAATGATTAAACTGACTCAGAATTTTCTTCCGTACATAAATAATCCATATTTGCAAAAGAAACAAATTGAAAAAAAAAGAATCTTCAAATTAGAAGAGAAATATATACATGGAAGCTTTTCGATCCGGCCGGGACTCGAACCCAGTACCACGCGCTTGGAACCCAACGGACTAGCCATTAGGCTATCGGAGCTCTGTCGATGGAAGTCTTAAATATAATAAAAACAAAAAATGCACCTTGGTAATTATTGATTCAAACACTTTGAAATTTACAGGTCGAATAATTAAACTGACTCAGAATTTTTCTCCCTACATTAATAATCAATATTCGCAAAAGAGAAAAATTAAAAAAAAAAGTAGAAGAAATTTCAAATTAGAAACTTAAAGTATACATTGAAGATTTTCGTTCAGGCTGGGACTCGAACCCAGGGCCACTCGCGTGGAAGCCTAACACTCTAGCCATTAGTCTATGGGAGCTCTGTCGGTGGGAGTTTTAATATAATAAAAACAAAAAATGCACCTTGGTAATTGTTTATTTAAACACTTTGAAATCTTCGTGTCGAAAAATTAAACTGACTCAGAATTTTCTTCCCTACATAAATAATCAATAATTGCAAAGGAAAGAAATTGAAAAAAAAAGAATTTTCAAATTAGAAAAGAAATATATACATTGAAGATATTTGCTCCGGCTGGGACTCGAACCCAGGCCACTCGCTTGGAAGACCAGCGGTCTAGCCATTAGGCTATCGGAGTTCTGTCGAGCGGAGTCTTACTGCCTGACTGATACTGCCTGACTGACAGACTGACTCACTGACTGACTGATACTGACTGACTGACTCACTGACTGACCGAGACTGACTGACTAACTGCCTGACTGACTGAGACTGGACTGACTGACTGACTGACTGACTGACTGACTAACTGACTGACTGAGACTGACTGACTGACTGCTTGACTCTCTGACTGGCTATTTCACTGACTGACTGAATGACTAAATGACTGACTGACACTGACTGACTGACTGCTTGACTACCTGACTGACTGCTTGACTGACTAACTGACTGACTGACACTGACTGACTGACTGCTTGACTACCTGACTGACTGCTTGACTGACTAACTGACTGGACAGGACTGACCGACTGACTGACTGACAGACTGACTGAATAAGGATGACTGACAGACTGACTGAATAAGGCTGACTGACTGACTGACTGACAGACTGACTGAATAAGGCTGACCGACTGACTGCCTGACTGATTGACTGACTGAATGACTGACTAACTGACTGACCGAGACTGACTGACTGACTGACTGAGACTGGACTGGACTGACTGAGACTGACTGACTGCTTTAGTGACTAACTGACTGCACAGGACTGACCGACTGACTGACTGACTGACTGCCTGACTGACTGAATGACTGACTGACTGAGACTAAATGACTGACTGGCTGAAGGACTAACTGACTGACTGAGTGACTGACTGACTGGACTGACTGACTGAGACTGAATGACTGAGTGCTTGACTGATTGACTGTCAGACTGACTGACTGACTTCGCAAAAGGGAAAAATAAAAAAAAAAGAATTATAAAATTAGAAAAAAATATTTGCATTTAAGATTTCCTTTCCGGCTGGGATTTGAACCCAGGGCGACACTCATGGAAGCCCAACGCTCTCGCCAATATACTATCGGATCTCTGTTGATCGGTGTCTTAATTATAATAAAAACAAAAAATGCACCTTAGTAATTATTGATCTAAAATCTTTGAAATCTAAAGGTCGAATGATTAAACTGACTCAGAATTTTCTTCCGTACATAAATAATCCATATTTGCAAAAGAAAGAAATTGAAAAAAAAAAGAATCTTCAAATTAGAAGAGAAATATATACATGGAAGATTTTCGTTCCGGCCGGGACTCGAACCCAGTACCACGCGCTTGGAACCCAACGGTCTAGCCATTAGGCTATCGGAGCTCTGTCGATGGAAGTCTTAAATATAATAAAAACAAAAAATGCACCTTGGTAATTATTGATTCAAACACTTTGAAATTTACAGGTCGAATAATTAAACTGACTCAGAATTTTTCTCCCTACATAAATAATCAATATTCGCAAAAGAGAAAAATTAAAAAAAAATGAAGAAGAAATTTCAAATTAGAAACTAAAAGTATACATTGAAGATTGTCGTTCAGGCTGGGACTCGAACCCAGGGCCACTCGCTTGGAAGCCTAACACTCTAGCCATTAGTCTATGGGAGCTCTGTCGGTGGGAGTTTTAAATATAATAAAAACAAAAAATGCACCTTGGTAATTGTTTATTTAAACACTTTGAAATCTTCGTGTCGAAAAATTAAACTGGCTCAGAATTTTCTTCCCTACATAAATAATCAATAATTGCAAAGGAAAGAAATTGAAAAAAAAAAGAATTTTCAAATTAGAAAAGAAATATATACATTGAAGATATTCGCTCCGGCTGGGACTCGAACCCAGGCCACTCGCTTGGAAGACCAGCGGTCTAGCCATTAGGCTATCGGAGTTCTGTCGAGCGGAGTCTTACTGCCTGACTGATACTGCCTGACTGACAGACTGACTCACTGACTGACTAATACTGACTGACTGACTCACTGACTGACCGAGACTGGACTGACTGACTGACTGACTGACTGACTGACTAACTGACTGACTGAGACTGACTGACTGACTGCTTGACTCTCTGACTGGCTATTTCACTGACTGACTGAATGACTAAATGACTGACTGACACTGACTGACTGACTGCTTGACTACCTGACTGACTGCTTGACTGACTAACTGACTGGACAGGACTGACCGACTGACTGACTGACAGACTGACTGAATAAGGATGACTGACAGACTGACTGACAGACTGACTGAATAAGGCTGACCGACGGACTGACTGCCTGACTGACTGACTGACTGACTGACTGAATGACTGACTGACTGACTGACCGAGACTGACTGACTGACTGACTGAGACTGGACTGGACTGACTGACTGACTGACTGACTGAGACTGACTGACTGCTTTAGTGACTAACTGACTGCACAGGACTGACCGACTGACCGACTGACTGACTGCCTGACTGACTAAATGACTGAATGACTGACTGACTGAGACTAAATGACTGACTGCTTGACTGACTGGCTGAAGGACTAACTGACTGACTGAGTGACTGACTGACTGGACTGACTGACTGAGACTGAATGACTGAGTGCTTGACTGATTGACTGTCAGACTGACTGACTGACTTCGCAAAAGGGAAAAATAAAAAAAAAGAATTATAAAATTAGAAAAAAATATTTGCATTTAAGATTTTCTTTCCGGCTGGGATTTGAACCCAGGGCGACACTCATGGAAGCCCAACGCTCTCGCCAATATACTATCGGATCTCTGTTGATCGGTGTCTTAATTTTAATAAAAACAAAAAATGCACCTTAGTAATTATTGATCTAAAATCTTTGAAATCTAAAGGTCGAATGATTAAACTGACTCAGAATTTTCTTCCGTACATAAATAATCCATATTTGCAAAAGAAACAAATTGAAAAAAAAAAGAATCTTCAAATTAGAAGAGAAATATATACATGGAAGCTTTTCGATCCGGCCGGGACTCGAACCCAGTACCACGCGCTTGGAACCCAACGGACTAGCCATTAGGCTATCGGAGCTCTGTCGATGGAAGTCTTAAATATAATAAAAACAAAAAATGCACCTTGGTAATTATTGATTCAAACACTTTGAAATTTACAGGTCGAATAATTAAACTGACTCAGAATTTTTCTCCCTACATTAATAATCAATATTCGCAAAAGAGAAAAATTAAAAAAAAAAGAAGAAGAAATTTCAAATTAGAAACTAAAAGTATACATTGAAGATTTTCGTTCAGGCTGGGACTCGAACCCAGGGCCACTCGCGTGGAAGCCTAACACTCTAGCCATTAGTCTATGGGAGCTCTGTCGGTGGGAGTTTTAATATAATAAAAACAAAAAATGCACCTTGGTAATTGTTTATTTAAACACTTTGAAATCTTCGTGTCGAAAAATTAAACTGACTCAGAATTTTCTTCCCTACATAAATAATCAATAATTGCAAAGGAAAGAAATTGAAAAAAAAAGAATTTTCAAATTAGAAAAGAAATATATACATTGAAGATATTTGCTCCGGCTGGGACTCGAACCCAGGCCACTCGCTTGGAAGACCAGCGGTCTAGCCATTAGGCTATCGGAGTTCTGTCGAGCGGAGTCTTACTGCCTGACTGATACTGCCTGACTGACAGACTGACTCACTGACTGACTGATACTGACTGACTGACTCACTGACTGACCGAGACTGACTGACTAACTGCCTGACTGACTGAGACTGGACTGACTGACTGACTGACTGACTGACTAACTGACTGACTGAGACTGACTGACTGACTGCTTGACTCTCTGACTGGCTATTTCACTGACTGACTGAATGACTAAATGACTGACTGACACTGACTGACTGACTGCTTGACTACCTGACTGACTGCTTGACTGACTAACTGACTGGACAGGACTGACCGACTGACTGACTGACAGACTGACTGAATAAGGCTGACTGACTGACTGACTGACAGACTGACTGAATAAGGCTGACCGACTGACTGCCTGACTGATTGACTGACTGAATGACTGACTAACTGACTGACCGAGACTGACTGACTGACTGACTGAGACTGGACTGGACTGACTGAGACTGACTGACTGCTTTAGTGACTAACTGACTGCACAGGACTGACCGACTGACTGACTGACTGACTGCCTGACTGCCTGACTGACTGAATGACTGACTGACTGAGACTAAATGACTGACTGGCTGAAGGACTAACTGACTGACTGAGTGACTGACTGACTGGACTGACTGACTGAGACTGAATGACTGAGTGCTTGACTGATTGACTGTCAGACTGACTGACTGACTTCGCAAAAGGGAAAAATAAAAAAAAAAAGAATTATAAAATTAGAAAAAAATATTTGCATTTAAGATTTCCTTTCCGGCTGGGATTTGAACCCAGGGCGACACTCATGGAAGCCCAACGCTCTCGCCAATATACTATCGGATCTCTGTTGATCGGTGTCTTAATTATAATAAAAACAAAAAATGCACCTTAGTAATTATTGATCTAAAATCTTTGAAATCTAAAGGTCGAATGATTAAACTGACTCAGAATTTTCTTCCGTACATAAATAATCCATATTTGCAAAAGAAAGAAATTGAAAAAAAAAAGAATCTTCAAATTAGAAGAGAAATATATACATGGAAGATTTTCGTTCCGGCCGGGACTCGAACCCAGTACCACGCGCTTGGAACCCAACGGTCTAGCCATTAGGCTATCGGAGCTCTGTCGATGGAAGTCTTAAATATAATAAAAACAAAAAATGCACCTTGGTAATTATTGATTCAAACACTTTGAAATTTACAGGTCGAATAATTAAACTGACTCAGAATTTTTCTCCCTACATAAATAATCAATATTCGCAAAAGAGAAAAATTAAAAAAAAATGAAGAAGAAATTTCAAATTAGAAACTAAAAGTATACATTGAAGATTGTCGTTCAGGCTGGGACTCGAACCCAGGGCCACTCGCTTGGAAGCCTAACACTCTAGCCATTAGTCTATGGGAGCTCTGTCGGTGGGAGTTTTAAATATAATAAAAACAAAAAATGCACCTTGGTAATTGTTTATTTAAACACTTTGAAATCTTCGTGTCGAAAAATTAAACTGGCTCAGAATTTTCTTCCCTACATAAATAATCAATAATTGCAAAGGAAAGAAATTGAAAAAAAAAGAATTTTCAAATTAGAAAAGAAATATATACATTGAAGATATTCGCTCCGGCTGGGACTCGAACCCAGGCCACTCGCTTGGAAGACCAGCGGTCTAGCCATTAGGCTATCGGAGTTCTGTCGAGCGGAGTCTTACTGCCTGACTGATACTGCCTGACTGACAGACTGACTCACTGACTGACTGATACTGACTGACTGACTCACTGACTGACCGAGACTGACTGACTAACTGCCTGACTGACTGAGACTGGACTGACTGACTGACTGACTGACTGACTGACTAACTGACTGACTGAGACTGACTGACTGACTGCTTGACTCTCTGACTGGCTATTTCACTGACTGACTGAATGACTAAATGACTGACTGACACTGACTGACTGACTGCTTGATTACCTGACTGACTGCTTGACTGACTAACTGACTGGACAGGACTGACCGACTGACTGACTGACAGACTGACTGAATAAGGATGACTGACAGACTGACTGACAGACTGACTGAATAAGGCTGACCGACGGACTGACTGCCTGACTGACTGACTGACTGACTGACTGAATGACTGACTGACTGACTGACCGAGACTGACTGACTGACTGACTGAGACTGGACTGGACTGACTGACTGACTGACTGACTGAGACTGACTGACTGCTTTAGTGACTAACTGACTGCACAGGACTGACCGACTGACCGACTGACTGACTGCCTGACTGACTAAATGACTGAATGACTGACTGACTGAGACTAAATGACTGACTGCTTGACTGACTGGCTGAAGGACTAACTGACTGACTGAGTGACTGACTGACTGGACTGACTGACTGAGACTGAATGACTGAGTGCTTGACTGATTGACTGTCAGACTGACTGACTGACTTCGCAAAAGGGAAAAATAAAAAAAAAGAATTATAAAATTAGAAAAAAATATTTGCATTTAAGATTTTCTTTCCGGCTGGGATTTGAACCCAGGGCGACACTCATGGAAGCCCAACGCTCTCGCCAATATACTATCGGATCTCTGTTGATCGGTGTCTTAATTTTAATAAAAACAAAAAATGCACCTTAGTAATTATTGATCTAAAATCTTTGAAATCTAAAGGTCGAATGATTAAACTGACTCAGAATTTTCTTCCGTACATAAATAATCCATATTTGCAAAAGAAACAAATTGAAAAAAAAAAGAATCTTCAAATTAGAAGAGAAATATATACATGGAAGCTTTTCGATCCGGCCGGGACTCGAACCCAGTACCACGCGCTTGGAACCCAACGGACTAGCCATTAGGCTATCGGAGCTCTGTCGATGGAAGTCTTAAATATAATAAAAACAAAAAATGCACCTTGGTAATTATTGATTCAAACACTTTGAAATTTACAGGTCGAATAATTAAACTGACTCAGAATTTTTCTCCCTACATTAATAATCAATATTCGCAAAAGAGAAAAATTAAAAAAAAAAGAAGAAGAAATTTCAAATTAGAAACTAAAAGTATACATTGAAGATTTTCGTTCAGGCTGGGACTCGAACCCAGGGCCACTCGCGTGGAAGCCTAACACTCTAGCCATTAGTCTATGGGAGCTCTGTCGGTGGGAGTTTTAATATAATAAAAACAAAAAATGCACCTTGGTAATTGTTTATTTAAACACTTTGAAATCTTCGTGTCGAAAAATTAAACTGACTCAGAATTTTCTTCCCTACATAAATAATCAATAATTGCAAAGGAAAGAAATTGAAAAAAAAAAGAATTTTCAAATTAGAAAAGAAATATATACATTGAAGATATTTGCTCCGGCTGGGACTCGAACCCAGGCCACTCGCTTGGAAGACCAGCGGTCTAGCCATTAGGCTATCGGAGTTCTGTCGAGCGGAGTCTTACTGCCTGACTGATACTGCCTGACTGACAGACTGACTCACTGACTGACTGATACTGACTGACTGACTCACTGACTGACCGAGACTGACTGACTAACTGCCTGACTGACTGAGACTGGACTGACTGACTGACTGACTGACTGACTAACTGACTGACTGAGACTGACTGACTGACTGCTTGACTCTCTGACTGGCTATTTCACTGACTGACTGAATGACTAAATGACTGACTGACACTGACTGACTGACTGCTTGACTACCTGACTGACTGCTTGACTGACTAACTGACTGGACAGGACTGACCGACTGACTGACTGACAGACTGACTGAATAAGGATGACTGACAGACTGACTGAATAAGGCTGACTGACTGACTGACTGACAGACTGACTGAATAAGGCTGACCAACTGACTGCCTGACTGATTGACTGACTGAATGACTGACTAACTGACTGACCGAGACTGACTGACTGACTGACTGAGACTGGACTGGACTGACTGAGACTGACTGACTGCTTTAGTGACTAACTGACTGCACAGGACTGACCGACTGACTGACTGACTGACTGCCTGACTGACTGACTGACTGAATGACTGACTGACTGAGACTAAATGAATGACTGCTTCACTGACTGGCTGAAGGACTAACTGACTGACTGAGTGACTGACTGACTGGACTGACTGACTGAGACTGAATGACTGAGTGCTTGACTGATTGACTGTCAGACTGACTGACTGACTTCGCAAAAGGGAAAAATAAAAAAAAAAGAATTATAAAATTAGAAAAAAATATTTGCATTTAAGACTTCCTTTCCGGCTGGGATTTGAACCCAGGGCGACACTCATGGAAGCCCAACGCTCTCGCCAATATACTATCGGATCTCTGTTGATCGGTGTCTTAATTATAATAAAAACAAAAAATGCACCTTAGTAATTATTGATCTAAAATTTTTGAAATCTAAAGGTCGAATGATTAAACTGACTCAGAATTTTCTTCCGTACATAAATAATCCATATTTGCAAAAGAAAGAAATTGAAAAAAAAAGAATCTTCAAATTAGAAGAGAAATATATACTTCGAAGATTTTCGTTCCGGCCGGGACTCGAACCCAGTACCACGCGCTTGGAACCCAACGGTCTAGCCATTAGGCTATCGGAGCTCTGTCGATGGAAGTCTTAAATATAAAAAAAACAAAAAATGCACCTTGGTAATTATTGATTCAAACACTTTGAAATTTACAGGTCGAATAATTAAACTGACTCAGAATTTTTCTCCCTACATAAATAATCCATATTCGCAAAAGAGAAAAATTAAAAAAAAAGAAGAAGAAATTTCAAATTAGAAACTAAAAGTATACAATGAAGATTTTCGTTCAGGCTGGGACTCGAACCCAGGGCCACTCGCTTGGAAGCCTAACACTCTAGCCATTAGTCTATGGGAGCTCTGTCGGTGGGAGTTTTAAATATAATAAAAACAAAAAATGCACCTTGTTAATTGTTTATTTAAACACTTTGAAATATTCGTGTCGAAAAATTAAACTGACTCAGAATTTTCTTCCCTACATAAATAATCAATAATTGCAAAGGAAAGAAATTGAAAAAAAAAAGAATTTTCAAATTAGAAAAGAAATATATACATTGAAGATATTCGCTCCGGCTGGGACTCGAACCCAGGCCACTCGCTTGGAAGACCAGCGGTCTAGCTATTAGGCTATCGGAGTTCTGTCGAGCGGAGTCTTACTGCCTGACTGACAGACTGACTCACTGACTGACTGATACTGACTGACTGACTCACTGACTGACCGAGACTGACTGACTAACTGCCTGACTGACTGAGACTGGACTGACTGACTGACTGACTGACTGACTGACTAACTGACTGACTGAGACTGACTGACTGACTGCTTGACTCTCTGACTGGCTATTTCACTGACTGACTGAATGACTAAATGACTGACTGACACTGACTGACTGACTGCTTGACTACCTGACTGACTGCTTGACTGACTAACTGACTGGACAGGACTGACCGACTGACTGACTGACAGACTGACTGAATAAGGATGACTGACAGACTGACTGAATAAGGCTGACTGACTGAATAAGGATGACTGACAGACTGACTGAATAAGGCTGACTGACTGACTGACTGACAGACTGACTGAATAAGGCTGACCGACTGACTGACTGCCTGACTGACTGACTGACTGAATGACTGACTGACTGACTGACTGACTGAGACTGGACTGGACTGGACTGACTGACTGACTGACTGACTGAGACTGACTGACTGCTTTAGTGACTAACTGACTGCACAGGACTGACCGACTGACTGACTGACTGACTGCCTGACTGACTGACTGACTGAATGACTGACTGACTGAGACTAAATGACTGACTGCTTGACTGACTGGCTGAAGGACTAACTGACTGACTGAGTGACTGACTGACTGGACTGACTGACTGAGACTGAATGACTGAGTGCTTGACTGATTGACTGTCAGACTGACTGACTGACTTCGCAAAAGGGAAAAATAAAAAAAAAAGAATTATAAAATTAGAAAAAAATAATTGCATTTAAGATTTCCTTTCCGGCTGGGATTTGAACCCAGGGCGACACTCATGGAAGCCCAACGCTCTCGCCAATATACTATCGGATCTCTGTTGATCGGTGTCTTAATTATAATAAAAACAAAAAATGCACCTTAGTAATTATTGATCTAAAATCTTTGAAATCTAAAGGTCGAATGATTAAACTGACTCAGAATTTTCTTCCGTACATAAATAATCCATATTTGCAAAAGAAAGAAATTGAAAAAAAAAAAGAATCTTCAAATTAGAAGAGAAATATATACATGGAAGATTTTCGTTCCGGCCGGGACTCGAACCCAGTACCACGCGCTTGGAACCCAACGGTCTAGCCATTAGGCTATCGGAGCTCTGTCGATGGAAGTCTTAAATATAATAAAAACAGAAAATGCACCTTGGTAATTATTGATTCAAACACTTTGAAATTTACAGGTCGAATAATTAAACTGACTCAGAATTTTTCTCCCTACATAAATAATCAATATTCGCAAAAGAGAAAAATTAAAAAAAAAAGAAGAAGAAATTTCAAATTAGAAACTAAAAGTATACATTGAAGATTTTCGTTCAGGCTGGGACTCGAACCCAGGGCCACTCGCTTGGAAGCCTACCACTCTAGCCATTAGTCTATGGGAGCTCTGTCGGTGGGAGTTTTAAATATAATAAAAACAAAAAATGCACCTTGGTAATTGTTTATTTAAACACTTTGAAATCTTCGTGTCGAAAAATTAAACTGACTCAGAATTTTCTTCCCTACATAAATAATCAATAATTGCAAAGGAAAGAAATTGAAAAAAAAAAAGAATTTTCAAATTAGAAAAGAAATATATACATTGAAGATATTCGCTCCGGCTGGGACTCGAACCCAGGCCACTCGCTTGGAAGACCAGCGGTCTAGCCATTAGGCTATCGGAGTTCTTTCGAGCGGAGTCTTACTGCCTGACTGATACTGCCTGACTGACAGACTGACTCACTGACTGACTGATACTGACTGACTGACTCACTGACTGACCGAGACTGACTGACTAACTGCCTGACTGACTGAGACTGGACTGACTGACTGACTGACTGACTGACTGACTAACTGACTGACTGAGACTGACTGACTGACTGCTTGACTCTCTGACTGGCTATTTCACTGACTGACTGAATGACTAAATGACTGACTGACACTGACTGACTGACTGCTTGACTACCTGACTGACTGCTTGACTGACTAACTGACTGGACAGGACTGACCGACTGACTGACTGACAGACTGACTGAATAAGGATGACTGACAGACTGACTGAATAAGGCTGACTGACTGACTGACTGACAGACTGACTGAATAAGGCTGACCGACTGTCTGACTGCCTGACTGACTGACTGACTGAATGACTGACTGACTGACTGACTGACTGAGACTGGACTGGACTGGACTGACTGACTGACTGACTGACTGAGACTGACTGACTGCTTTAGTGACTAACTGACTGCACAGGACTGACCGACTGACTGACTGACTGACTGCCTGACTGACTGACTGACTGAATGACTGACTGACTGAGACTTAATGACTGACTGCTTGACTGACTGGCTGAAGGACTAACTGACTGACTGAGTGACTGACTGATTGGACTGACTGACTGAGACTGAATGACTGAGTGCTTGACTGATTGACTGTCAGACTGACTGACTGACTTCGCAAAAGGGAAAAATAAAAAAAAAGAATTATAAAATTAGGAAAAAATATTTGCATTTAAGATTTCCTTTCCGGCTGGGATTTGAACCCAGGGCGACACTCATGGAAGCCCAACGCTCTCGCCAATATACTATCGGATCTCTGTTGATCGGTGTCTTAATTATAATAAAAACAAAAAATGCACCTTAGTAATTATTGATCTAAAATTTTTGAAATCTAAAGGTCGAATGATTAAACTGACTCAGAATTTTCTTCCGTACATAAATAATCCATATTTGCAAAAGAAAGAAATTGAAAAAAAAAAGAATCTTCAAATTAGAAGAGAAATATATACTTCGAAGATTTTCGTTCCGGCCGGGACTCGAACCCAGTACCACGCGCTTGGAACCCAACGGTCTAGCCATTAGGCTATCGGAGCTCTGTCGATGGAAGTCTTAAATATAAAAAAAACAAAAAATGCACCTTGGTAATTATTGATTCAAACACTTTGAAATTTACAGGTCGAATAATTAAACTGACTCAGAATTTTTCTCCCTACATAAATAATCCATATTCGCAAAAGAGAAAAATTAAAAAAAAGAAGAAGAAATTTCAAATTAGAAACTAAAAGTATACAATGAAGATTTTCGTTCAGGCTGGGACTCGAACCCAGGGCCACTCGCTTGGAAGCCTACCACTCTAGCCATTAGTCTATGGGAGCTCTGTCGGTGGGAGTTTTAAATATAATAAAAACAAAAAATGCACCTTGGTAATTGTTTATTTAAACACTTTGAAATCTTCGTGTCGAAAAATTAAACTGACTCAGAATTTTCTTCCCTACATAAATAATCAATAATTGCAAAGGAAAGAAATTGAAAAAAAAAAAGAATTTTCAAATTAGAAAAGAAATATATACATTGAAGATATTCGCTCCGGCTGGGACTCGAACCCAGGCCACTCGCTTGGAAGACCAGCGGTCTAGCCATTAGGCTATCGGAGTTCTTTCGAGCGGAGTCTTACTGCCTGACTGATACTGCCTGACTGACAGACTGACTCACTGACTGACTGATACTGACTGACTGACTCACTGACTGACCGAGACTGACTGACTAACTGCCTGACTGACTGAGACTGGACTGACTGACTGACTGACTGACTGACTGACTAACTGACTGACTGAGACTGACTGACTGACTGCTTGACTCTCTGACTGGCTATTTCACTGACTGACTGAATGACTAAATGACTGACTGACACTGACTGACTGACTGCTTGACTACCTGACTGACTGCTTGACTGACTAACTGACTGGACAGGACTGACCGACTGACTGACTGACAGACTGACTGAATAAGGATGACTGACAGACTGACTGAATAAGGCTGACTGACTGACTGACTGACAGACTGACTGAATAAGGCTGACCGACTGTCTGACTGCCTGACTGACTGACTGACTGAATGACTGACTGACTGACTGACTGACTGAGACTGGACTGGACTGGACTGACTGACTGACTGACTGACTGAGACTGACTGACTGCTTTAGTGACTAACTGACTGCACAGGACTGACCGACTGACTGACTGACTGACTGCCTGACTGACTGACTGACTGAATGACTGACTGACTGAGACTTAATGACTGACTGCTTGACTGACTGGCTGAAGGACTAACTGACTGACTGAGTGACTGACTGATTGGACTGACTGACTGAGACTGAATGACTGAGTGCTTGACTGATTGACTGTCAGACTGACTGACTGACTTCGCAAAAGGGAAAAATAAAAAAAAAGAATTATAAAATTAGAAAAAAATATTTGCATTTAAGATTTCCTTTCCGGCTGGGATTTGAACCCAGGGCGACACTCATGGAAGCCCAACGCTCTCGCCAATATACTATCGGATCTCTGTTGATCGGTGTCTTAATTATAATAAAAACAAAAAATGCACCTTAGTAATTATTGATCTAAAATTTTTGAAATCTAAAGGTCGAATGATTAAACTGACTCAGAATTTTCTTCCGTACATAAATAATCCATATTTGCAAAAGAAAGAAATTGAAAAAAAAAAGAATCTTCAAATTAGAAGAGAAATATATACTTCGAAGATTTTCGTTCCGGCCGGGACTCGAACCCAGTACCACGCGCTTGGAACCCAACGGTCTAGCCATTAGGCTATCGGAGCTCTGTCGATGGAAGTCTTAAATATAAAAAAAACAAAAAATGCACCTTGGTAATTATTGATTCAAACACTTTGAAATTTACAGGTCGAATAATTAAACTGACTCAGAATTTTTCTCCCTACATAAATAATCCATATTCGCAAAAGAGAAAAATTAAAAAAAAAGAAGAAGAAATTTCAAATTAGAAACTAAAAGTATACAATGAAGATTTTCGTTCAGGCTGGGACTCGAACCCAGGGCCACTCGCTTGGAAGCCTAACACTCTAGCCATTAGTCTATGGGAGCTCTGTCGGTGGGAGTTTTAAATATAATAAAAACAAAAAATGCACCTTGTTAATTGTTTATTTAAACACTTTGAAATATTCGTGTCGAAAAATTAAACTGACTCAGAATTTTCTTCCCTACATAAATAATCAATAATTGCAAAGGAAAGAAATTGAAAAAAAAAGAATTTTCAAATTAGAAAAGAAATATATACATTGAAGATATTCGCTCCGACTGGGACTCGAACCCAGGCCACTCGCTTGGAAGACCAGCGGTCTAGCTATTAGGCTATCGGAGTTCTGTCGAGCGGAGTCTTACTGCCTGACTGACAGACTGACTCACTGACTGACTGATACTGACTGACTGACTCACTGACTGACCGAGACTGACTGACTAACTGCCTGACTGACTGAGACTGGACTGACTGACTGACTGACTGACTGACTGACTAACTGACTGACTGAGACTGACTGACTGACTGCTTGACTCTCTGACTGGCTATTTCACTGACTGACTGAATGACTAAATGACTGACTGACACTGACTGACTGACTGCTTGACTACCTGACTGACTGCTTGACTGACTAACTGACTGGACAGGACTGACCGACTGACTGACTGACAGACTGACTGAATAAGGATGACTGACAGACTGACTGAATAAGGCTGACTGACTGAATAAGGATGACTGACAGACTGACTGAATAAGGCTGACTGACTGACTGACTGACAGACTGACTGAATAAGGCTGACCGACTGACTGACTGCCTGACTGACTGACTGACTGAATGACTGACTGACTGACTGACTGACTGAGACTGGACTGGACTGGACTGACTGACTGAGACTGACTGACTGCTTTAGTGACTAACTGACTGCACAGGACTGACCGACTGACTGACTGACTGACTGCCTGACTGACTGACTGACTGAATGACTGACTGACTGAGACTAAATGACTGACTGCTTGACTGACTGGCTGAAGGACTAACTGACTGACTGAGTGACTGACTGACTGGACTGACTGACTGAGACTGAATGACTGAGTGCTTGACTGATTGACTGTCAGACTGACTGACTGACTTCGCAAAAGGGAAAAATAAAAAAAAAAGAATTATAAAATTAGAAAAAAATAATTGCATTTAAGATTTCCTTTCCGGCTGGGATTTGAACCCAGGGCGACACTCATGGAAGCCCAACGCTCTCGCCAATATACTATCGGATCTCTGTTGATCGGTGTCTTAATTATAATAAAAACAAAAAATGCACCTTAGTAATTATTGATCTAAAATCTTTGAAATCTAAAGGTCGAATGATTAAACTGACTCAGAATTTTCTTCCGTACATAAATAATCCATATTTGCAAAAGAAAGAAATTGAAAAAAAAAAAGAATCTTCAAATTAGAAGAGAAATATATACATGGAAGATTTTCGTTCCGGCCGGGACTCGAACCCAGTACCACGCGCTTGGAACCCAACGGTCTAGCCATTAGGCTATCGGAGCTCTGTCGATGGAAGTCTTAAATATAATAAAAACAGAAAATGCACCTTGGTAATTATTGATTCAAACACTTTGAAATTTACAGGTCGAATAATTAAACTGACTCAGAATTTTTCTCCCTACATAAATAATCAATATTCGCAAAAGAGAAAAATTAAAAAAAAAAGAAGAAGAAATTTCAAATTAGAAACTAAAAGTATACATTGAAGATTTTCGTTCAGGCTGGGACTCGAACCCAGGGCCACTCGCTTGGAAGCCTACCACTCTAGCCATTAGTCTATGGGAGCTCTGTCGGTGGGAGTTTTAAATATAATAAAAACAAAAAATGCACCTTGGTAATTGTTTATTTAAACACTTTGAAATCTTCGTGTCAAAAAATTAAACTGACTCAGAATTTTCTTCCCTACATAAATAATCAATAATTGCAAAGGAAAGAAATTGAAAAAAAAAAAAGAATTTTCAAATTAGAAAAGAAATATATACATTGAAGATATTCGCTCCGGCTGGGACTCGAACCCAGGCCACTCGCTTGGAAGACCAGCGGTCTAGCCATTAGGCTATCGGAGTTCTTTCGAGCGGAGTCTTACTGCCTGACTGATACTGCCTGACTGACAGACTGACTCACTGACTGACTGATACTGACTGACTGACTCACTGACTGACCGAGACTGACTGACTAACTGCCTGACTGACTGAGACTGGACTGACTGACTGACTGACTGACTGACTGACTAACTGACTGACTGAGACTGACTGACTGACTGCTTGACTCTCTGACTGGCTATTTCACTGACTGACTGAATGACTAAATGACTGACTGACACTGACTGACTGACTGCTTGACTACCTGACTGACTGCTTGACTGACTAACTGACTGGACAGGACTGACCGACTGACTGACTGACAGACTGACTGAATAAGGATGACTGACAGACTGACTGAATAAGGCTGACTGACTGACTGACTGACAGACTGACTGAATAAGGCTGACCGACTGACTGACTGCCTGACTGACTGACTGACTGAATGACTGACTGACTGACTGACCGAGACTGACTGACTGACTGACTGAGACTGGACTGGACTGACTGACTGACTGACTGACTGAGACTGACTGACTGCTTTAGTGACTAACTGACTGCACAGGACTGACCGACTGACTGACTGACTGACTGCCTGACTGACTGACTGACTGAATGACTGACTGACTGAGACTAAATGACTGACTGCTTGACTGACTGGCTGAAGGACTAACTGACTGACTGAGTGACTGACTGACTGGACTGACTGACTGAGACTGAATGACTGAGTGCTTGACTGATTGACTGTCAGACTGACTGACTGACTTCGCAAAAGGGAAAAATAAAAAAAAAAAAGAATTATAAAATTAGAAAAAAATATTTGCATTTAAGATTTCCTTTCCGGCTGGAATTTGAACCCAGGGCGACACTCATGGAAGCCCAACGCTCTCGCCAATATACTATCGGCTCTCTGTTGATCGGTGTCTTAATTATAATAAAAACAAAAAATGCACCTTAGTAATTATTGATCTAAAATCTTTGAAATCTAAAGGTCGAATGATTAAACTGATTCAGAATTTTCTTCCGTACATAAATAATCCATATTTGCAAAAGAAAGAAATTGAAAAAAAAAAAGAATCTTCAAATTAGAAGAGAAATATATACATGGAAGATTTTCGTTCCGGCCGGGACTCGAACCCAGTACCACGCGCTTGGAACCCAACGGTCTAGCCATTAGGCTATCTGAGCTCTGTCGATGGAAGTCTTAAATATAATAAAAACAAAAAATGCACCTTGGTAATTATTGATTCAAACACTTTGAAATTTACAGGTCGAATAATTAAACTGACTCAGAATTTTTCTCCCTACATAAATAATCAATATTCGCAAAAGAGAAAAATTAAAAAAAAAAGAAGAAGAAATTTCAAATTAGAAACTAAAAGTATACATTGAAGATTTTCGTTCAGGCTGGGACTCGAACCCAGGGCCACTCGCTTGGAAGCCTAACACTCTAGCCATTAGTCTATGGGAGCTCTGTCGGTGGGAGTTTTAAATATAATAAAAACAAAAAATGCACCTTGGTAATTGTTTATTTAAACACTTTGAAATCTTCGTGTCGAAAAATTAAACTGACTCAGAATTTTCTTCCCTACATAAATAATCAATAATTGCAAAGGAAAGAAATTGAAAAAAAAAAGAATTTTCAAATTAGAAAAGAAATATATACATTGAAGACATTCGCTCCGGCTGGGACTCGAACCCAGGCCACTCGCTTGGAAGACCAGCGGTCTAGCCATTAGGCTATCGGAGTTCTGTCGAGCGGAGTCTTACTGCCTGACTGATACTGCCTGACTGACAGACTGACTCACTGACTGACTGATACTGACTGCCTGACTCACTGACTGACCGAGACTGACTGACTAACTGCCTGACTGACTGAGACTGGACTGACTGACTGACTGACTGACTGACTAACTGACTGACTGACTCTGACTGACTGACTGCTTGACTCTCTGACTGGCTATTTCACTGACTGACTGCTTGACTCTCTGACTGGCTATTTCACTGACTGACTGAATGACTAAATGACTGACTGACACTGACTGACTGACTGCTTGACTACCTGACTGACTGCTTGACTGACTAACTGACTGGACAGGACTGACAGACTGACTGACTGACAGACTGACTGAATAAGGATGACTGACAGACTGACTGAATAAGGCTGACTGACTGACTGACTGACAGACTGACTGAATAAGGCTGACCGACTGACTGACTGCCTGACTGACTGACTGACTGAATGACTGACTGACTGACCGAGACTGACTGACTGACTGACTGAGACTGGACTGGACTGACTGACTGACTGACTGACTGAGACTGACTGACTGCTTTAGTGACTAACTGACTGCACAGGACTGACCGACTGACTGACTGACTGACTGCCTGACTGACTGACTGACTGAATGACTGACTGACTGAGACTAAATGACTGACTGCTTGACTGACTGGCTAAAACTAACTGACTGACTGAGTAACTGACTGACTGGACTGACTGACTGAGACTGAATGACTGAGTGCTTGACTGATTGACTGTCAGACTGACTGACTGACTTCGCAAAAGGGAAAAATAAAAAAAAAAGAATTATAAAATTAGAAAAAAATATTTGCATTTAAGATTTCCTTTCCGGCTGGAATTTGAATCCAGGGCGACACTCATGGAAGCCCAACGCTCTCGCCAATATACTATCGGATCTCTGTTGATCGGTGTCTTAATTATAATAAAAACAAAAAATGCACCTTAGTAATTATTGATCTAAAATCTTTGAAATCTAAAGGTCGAATGATTAAACTGACTCAGAATTTTCTTCCGTACATAAATAATCCATATTTGCAAAAGAAAGAAATTGAAAAAAAAAAGAATCTTCAAATTAGAAGAGAAATATATACATGGAAGATTTTCGTTCCGGCCGGGACTCGAACCCAGTACCACGCGCTTGGAACCCAACGGTCTAGCCATTAGGCTATCGGAGCTCTGTCGATGGAAGTCTTAAATATAATAAAAACAAAAAATGCACCTTGGTAATTATTGATTCAAACACTTTAAAATTTACAGGTCGAATAATTAAACTGACTCAGAATTTTTCTCCCTACATAAATAATCAATATTCGCAAAAGAGAAAAATTAAAAAAAAAAGAAGAAGAAATTTCAAATTAGAAACTAAAAGTATACATTGAAGATTTTCGTTCAGGCTGGGACTCGAACCCAGGGCCACTCGCTTGGAAGCCTAACACTCTAGCCATTAGTCTATGGGAGCTCTGTCGGTGGGAGTTTTAAATATAATAAAAACAAAAAATGCACCTTGGTAATTGTTTATTTAAACACTTTGAAATCTTCGTGTCGAAAAATTAAACTGACTCAGAATTTTCTTCCCTACATAAATAATCAATAATTGTAAAGGAAAGAAATTGAAAAAAAAAGAATTTTCAAATTAGAAAAGAAATATATACATTGAAGATATTCGCTCCGGCTGGGACTCGAACCCAGGCCACTCGCTTGGAAGACCAGCGGTCTAGCCATTAGGCTATCGGAGTTCTGTCGAGCGGAGTCTTACTGCCTGACTGATACTGCCTGACTGACTGAGACTGGACTGACTGACTGACTGACTGTCTGACTGACTAACTGACTGACTGAGACTGACTGACTGACTGCTTGACTCTCTGACTGGCTATTTCACTGACTGACTGAATGACTAAATGACTGACTGACACTGACTGACTGACTGCTTGACTACCTGACTGACTGCTTGACTGACTAACTGACTGGACAGGACTGACCGACTGACTGACTGACAGTTTGACTGAATAAGGATGACTGACAGACTGACTGAATAAGGCTGACTGACTGACTGACTGACAGACTGACTGAATAAGACTGACCGACTGACTGACTGCCTGACTGACTGACTGACTGAATGACTGACTGACTGACTGACCGAGACTGACTGACTGACTGACTGAGACTGGACTGGACTGACTGACTGACTGACTGACTGAGACTGACTGACTGCTTTAGTGACTAACTGACTGCACAGGACTGACCGACTGACTGACTGACTGACTGCCTGACTGACTGACTGACTGAATGACTGACTGACTGACTGAGACTAAATGACTGACTGCTTGACTGACTGGCTGAAGGACTAACTGACTGACTGAGTGACTGACTGACTGGACTGACTGACTGAGACTGAATGACTGAGTGCTTGACTGATTGACTGTCAGACTGACTGACTGACTTCGCAAAAGGGAAAAATAAAAAAAAAAAAATTATAAAATTAGAAAAAAATATTTGCATTTAAGATTTCCTTTCCGGCCGGGACTCGAACCCAGTACCACGCGCTAGGAACCCAACGGTCTAGCCATTAGGCTATCGGAGCTCTGTCGATGGAAGTCTTAAATATAATAAAAACAAAAAATGCACCTTGGTAATTATTGATTCAAACACTTTGAAATTTACAGGTCGAATAATTAAACTGACTCAGAATTTTTCTCCCTACATAAATAATCAATATTCGCAAAAGAGAAAAATTAAAAAAAAAAGAAGAAGAAATTTCAAATTAGAAACTAAAAGTATACATTGAAGATTTTCGTTCAGGCTGGGACTCGAACCCAGGGCCACGCGCTTGGAAGCCTAACACTCTAGCCATTAGTCTAGGGGAGCTCTGTCGGTGGGAGTTTTAAATATAATAAAAACAAAAAATGCACCTTGGTAATTGTTTATTTAAACACTTTGAAATCTTTGTGTCGAAAAATTAAACTGACTCAGAATTTTCTTCCCTACATAAATAATCAATAATTGCAAAGGAAAGAAATTGAAAAAAAAAGAATTTTCAAATTAGAAAAGAAATATATACATTGAAGACATTCGCTCCGGCTGGGACTCGAACCCAGGCCACTCGCTTGGAAGACCAGCGGTCTAGCCATTAGGCTATCGGAGTTCTGTCGAGCGGAGTCTTACTGCCTGACTGATACTGCCTGACTGACAGACTGACTCACTGACTGACTGATACTGACTGACTGACTCACTGACTGACCGAGACTGACTGACTAACTGCCTGACTGACTGAGACTGGACTGACTGACTGACTGACTGACTGACTAACTGACTGACTGACTCTGACTGACTGACTGCTTGACTCTCTGACTGGCTATTTCACTGACTGACTGCTTGACTCTCTGACTGGCTATTTCACTGACTGACTGAATGACTAAATGACTGACTGACACTGACTGACTGACTGCTTGACTACCTGACTGACTGCTTGACTGACTAACTGACTGGACAGGACTGACCGACTGACTGACTGACAGACTGACTGAATAAGGATGACTGACAGACTGACTGAATAAGGCTGACTGACTGACTGACTGACAGACTGACTGAATAAGGCTGACCGACTGACTGACTGCCTGACTGACTGACTGACTGAATGACTGACTGACTGACTGACCGAGACTGACTGACTGACTGACTGAGACTGGACTGGACTGACTGACTGACTGACTGACTGAGACTGACTGACTGCTTTAGTGACTAATTGACTGCACAGGACTGACCGACTGACTGACTGACTGACTGCCTGACTGACTGACTGACTGAATGACTGACTGACTGAGACTAAATGACTGACTGCTTGACTGACTGGCTGAAATACTAACTGACTGACTGAGTGACTGACTGACTGGACTGACTGACTGAGACTGAATGACTGAGTGCTTGACTGATTGACTGTCAGACTGACTGACTGACTTCGCAAAAGGGAAAAATAAAAAAAAAAGAATTATAAAATTAGAAAAAAAATATTTGCATTTAAGATTTCCTTTCCGGCTGGAATTTGAATCCAGGGCGACACTCATGGAAGCCCAACGCTCTCGCCAATATACTATCGGATCTCTGTTGATCGGTGTCTTAATTATAATAAAAACAAAAAATGCACCTTAGTAATTATTGATCTAAAATCTTTGAAATCTAAAGGTCGAATGATTAAACTGACTCAGAATTTTCTTCCGTACATAAATAATCCATATTTGCAAAAGAAAGAAATTGAAAAAAAAAAGAATCTTCAAATTAGAAGAGAAATATATACATGGAAGATTTTCGTTCCGGCCGGGACTCGAACCCAGTACCACGCGCTTGGAACCCAACGGTCTAGCCATTAGGCTATCGGAGCTCTGTCGATGGAAGTCTTAAATATAATAAAAACAAAAAATGCACCTTGGTAATTATTGATTCAAACACTTTGAAATTTACAGGTCGAATAATTAAACTGACTCAGAATTTTTCTCCCTACATAAATAATCAATATTCGCAAAAGAGAAAAATTAAAAAAAAAAGAAGAAGAAATTTCAAATTAGAAACTAAAAGTATACATTGAAGATTTTCGTTCAGGCTGGGACTCGAACCCAGGGCCACTCGCTTGGAAGCCTAACACTCTAGCCATTAGTCTATGGGAGCTCTGTCGGTGGGAGTTTTAAATATAATAAAAACAAAAAATGCACCTTGGTAATTGTTTATTTAAACACTTTGAAATCTTCGTGTCGAAAAATTAAACTGACTCAGAATTTTCTTCCCTACATAAATAATCAATAATTGCAAAGGAAAGAAATTGAAAAAAAAGAATTTTCAAATTAGAAAAGAAATATATACATTGAAGACAGTCGCTCCGGCTGGGACTCGAACCCAGGCCACTCGCTTGGAAGACCAGCGGTCTAGCCATTAGGCTATCGGAGTTCTGTCGAGCGGAGTCTTACTGCCTGACTGATACTGCCTGACTGACAGACTGACTCACTGACTGACTGATACTGACTGACTGACTCACTGACTGACCGAGACTGACTGACTAACTGCCTGACTGACTGAGACTGGACTGACTGACTGACTGACTGACTGACTAACTGACTGACTGACTCTGACTGACTGACTGCTTGACTCTCTGACTGGCTATTTCACTGACTGACTGCTTGACTCTCTGACTGGCTATTTCACTGACTGACTGAATGACTAAATGACTGACTGACACTGACTGACTGACTGCTTGACTACCTGACTGACTGCTTGACTGACTAACTGACTGGACAGGACTGACCGACTGACTGACTGACAGACTGACTGAATAAGGATGACTGACAGACTGACTGAATAAGGCTGACTGACTGACTGACTGACAGACTGACTGAATAAGGCTGACCGACTGACTGACTGCCTGACTGACTGACTGACTGAATGACTGACTGACTGACTGACCGAGACTGACTGACTGACTGACTGAGACTGGACTGGACTGACTGACTGCCTGACTGACTGAGACTGACTGACTGCTTTAGTGACTAACTGACTGCACAGGACTGACCGACTGACTGACTGACTGACTGCCTGACTGACTGACTGACTGAATGACTGACTGACTGAGACTAAATGACTGACTGCTTGACTGACTGGCTGAAATACTAACTGACTGACTGAGTGACTGACTGACTGGACTGACTGACTGAGACTGAATGACTGAGTGCTTGACTGATTGACTGTCAGACTGACTGACTGACTTCGCAAAAGGGAAAAATAAAAAAAAAAGAATTATAAAATTAGAAAAAAATATTTGCATTTAAGATTTCCTTTCCGGCTGGAATTTGAATCCAGGGCGACACTCATGGAAGCCCAACGCTCTCGCCAATATACTATCGGATCTCTGTTGATCGGTGTCTTAATTATAATAAAAACAAAAAATGCACCTTAGTAATTATTGATCTAAAATCTTTGAAATCTAAAGGTCGAATGATTAAACTGACTCAGAATTTTCTTCCGTACATAAATAATCCATATTTGCAAAAGAAAGAAATTGAAAAAAAAAGAATCTTCAAATTAGAAGAGAAATATATACATGGAAGATTTTCGTTCCGGCCGGGACTCGAACCCAGTACCACGCGCTTGGAACCCAACGGTCTAGCCATTAGGCTATCGGAGCTCTGTCGATGGAAGTCTTAAATATAATAAAAACAAAAAATGCACCTTGGTAATTATTGATTCAAACACTTTGAAATTTACAGGTCGAATAATTAAACTGACTCAGAATTTTTCTCCCTACATAAATAATCAATATTCGCAAAAGAGAAAAATTAAAAAAAAAAGAAGAAGAAATTTCAAATTAGAAACTAAAAGTATACATTGAAGATTTTCGTTCAGGCTGGGACTCGAACCCAGGGCCACTCGCTTGGAAGCCTAACACTCTAGCCATTAGTCTATGGGAGCTCTGTCGGTGGGAGTTTTAAATATAATAAAAACAAAAAATGCACCTTGGTAATTGTTTATTTAAACACTTTGAAATCTTCGTGTCGAAAAATTAAACTGACTCAGAATTTTCTTCCCTACATAAATAATCAATAATTGCAAAGGAAAGAAATTGAAAAAAAAGAATTTTCAAATTAGAAAAGAAATATATACATTGAAGACATTCGCTCCGGCTGGGACTCGAACCCAGGCCACTCGCTTGGAAGACCAGCGGTCTAGCCATTAGGCTATCGGAGTTCTGTCGAGCGGAGTCTTACTGCCTGACTGATACTGCCTGACTGACAGACTGACTCACTGACTGACTGATACTGACTGACTGACTCACTGACTGACCGAGACTGACTGACTAACTGCCTGACTGACTGAGACTGGACTGACTGACTGACTGACTGACTGACTAACTGACTGACTGACTCTGACTGACTGACTGCTTGACTCTCTGACTGGCTATTTCACTGACTGACTGCTTGACTCTCTGACTGGCTATTTCACTGACTGACTGAATGACTAAATGACTGACTGACACTGACTGACTGACTGCTTGACTACCTGACTGACTGCTTGACTGACTAACTGACTGGACAGGACTGACCGACTGACTGACTGACAGACTGACTGAATAAGGATGACTGACAGACTGACTGAATAAGGCTGACTGACTGACTGACTGACAGACTGACTGAATAAGGCTGACCGACTGACTGACTGCCTGACTGACTGACTGACTGAATGACTGACTGACTGACTGACCGAGACTGACTGACTGACTGACTGAGACTGGACTGGACTGACTGACTGCCTGACTGACTGAGACTGACTGACTGCTTTAGTGACTAACTGACTGCACAGGACTGACCGACTGACTGACTGACTGACTGCCTGACTGACTGACTGACTGAATGACTGACTGACTGAGACTAAATGACTGACTGCTTGACTGACTGGCTGAAATACTAACTGACTGACTGAGTGACTGACTGACTGGACTGACTGACTGAGACTGAATGACTGAGTGCTTGACTGATTGACTGTCAGACTGACTGACTGACTTCGCAAAAGGGAAAAATAAAAAAAAAAGAATTATAAAATTAGAAAAAAATATTTGCATTTAAGATTTCCTTTCCGGCTGGAATTTGAATCCAGGGCGACACTCATGGAAGCCCAACGCTCTCGCCAATATACTATCGGATCTCTGTTGATCGGTGTCTTAATTATAATAAAAACAAAAAATGCACCTTAGTAATTATTGATCTAAAATCTTTGAAATCTAAAGGTCGAATGATTAAACTGACTCAGAATTTTCTTCCGTACATAAATAATCCATATTTGCAAAAGAAAGAAATTGAAAAAAAAAAGAATCTTCAAATTAGAAGAGAAATATATACATGGAAGATTTTCGTTCCGGCCGGGACTCGAACCCAGTACCACGCGCTTGGAACCCAACGGTCTAGCCATTAGGCTATCGGAGCTCTGTCGATGGAAGTCTTAAATATAATAAAAACAAAAAATGCACCTTGGTAATTATTGATTCAAACACTTTGAAATTTACAGGTCGAATAATTAAACTGACTCAGAATTTTTCTCCCTACATAAATAATCAATATTCGCAAAAGAGAAAAATTAAAAAAAAAAGAAGAAGAAATTTCAAATTAGAAACTAAAAGTATACATTGAAGATTTTCGTTCAGGCTGGGACTCGAACCCAGGGCCACTCGCTTGGAAGCCTAACACTCTAGCCATTAGTCTATGGGAGCTCTGTCGGTGGGAGTTTTAAATATAATAAAAACAAAAAATGCACCTTGGTAATTGTTTATTTAAACACTTTGAAATCTTCGTGTCGAAAAATTAAACTGACTCAGAATTTTCTTCCCTACATAAATAATCAATAATTGCAAAGGAAAGAAATTGAAAAAAAAAGAATTTTCAAATTAGAAAAGAAATATATACATTGAAGATATTCGCTCCGGCTGGGACTCGAACCCAGGCCACTCGCTTGGAAGACCAGCGGTCTAGCCATTAGGCTATCGGAGTTCTGTCGAGCGGAGTCTTACTGCCTGACTGATACTGCCTGACTGACTGAGACTGGACTGACTGACTGACTGACTGTCTGACTGACTAACTGACTGACTGAGACTGACTGACTGACTGCTTGACTCTCTGACTGGCTATTTCACTGACTGACTGAATGACTAAATGACTGACTGACACTGACTGACTGACTGCTTGACTACCTGACTGACTGCTTGACTGACTAACTGACTGGACAGGACTGACCGACTGACTGACTGACAGTTTGACTGAATAAGGATGACTGACAGACTGACTGAATAAGGCTGACTGACTGACTGACTGACAGACTGACTGAATAAGGCTGACCGACTGACTGACTGACTGACTGAATGACTGACTGACTGACTGACCGAGACTGACTGACTGACTGACTGAGACTGGACTGGACTGACTGACTGACTGACTGACTGAGACTGACTGACTGCTTTAGTGACTAACTGACTGCACAGGACTGACCGACTGACTGACTGACTGACTGCCTGACTGACTGACTGACTGAATGACTGACTGACTGAGACTAAATGACTGACTGCTTGACTGACTGGCTGAAGGACTAACTGACTGACTGAGTGACTGACTGACTGGACTGACTGACTGAGACTGAATGACTGAGTGCTTGACTGATTGACTGTCAGACTGACTGACTGACTTCGCAAAAGGGAAAAATAAAAAAAAAAGAATTATAAAATTAGAAAAAAATATTTGCATTTAAGATTTCCTTTCCGGCCGGGACTCGAACCCAGTACCACGCGCTAGGAACCCAACTGTCTAGCCATTAGGCTATCGGAGCTCTGTCGATGGAAGTCTTAAATATAACAAAAACAAAAAATGCACCTTGGTAATTATTGATTCAAACACTTTGAAATTTACAGGTCGAATAATTAAACTGACTCAGAATTTTTCTCCCTACATAAATAATCAATATTCGCAAAAGAGAAAAATTAAAAAAAAAAGAAGAAGAAATTTCAAATTAGAAACTAAAAGTATACATTGAAGATTTTCGTTCAGGCTGGGACTCGAACCCAGGGCCACTCGCTTGGAAGCCTAACACTCTAGCCATTAGTCTATGGGAGCTCTGTCGGTGGGAGTTTTAAATATAATAAAAACAAAAAATGCACCTTGGTAATTGTTTATTTAAACACTTTGAAATCTTCGTGTCGAAAAATTAAACTGACTCAGAATTTTCTTCCCTACATAAATAATCAATAATTGCAAAGGAAAGAAATTGAAAAAAAAAGAATTTTCAAATTAGAAAATAAATATATACATTGAAGACATTCGCTCCGGCTGGGACTCGAACCCAGGCCACTCGCTTGGAAGACCAGCGGTCTAGCCATTAGGCTATCGGAGTTCTGTCGAGCGGAGTCTTACTGCCTGACTGATACTGCCTGACTGACAGACTGACTCACTGACTGACTGATACTGACTGACTGACTCACTGACTGACCGAGACTGACTGACTAACTGCCTGACTGACTGAGACTGGACTGACTGACTGACTGACTGACTGACTAACTGACTGACTGACTCTGACTGACTGACTGCTTGACTCTCTGACTGGCTATTTCACTGACTGACTGCTTGACTCTCTGACTGGCTATTTCACTGACTGACTGAATGACTAAATGACTGACTGACACTGACTGACTGACTGCTTGACTACCTGACTGACTGCTTGACTGACTAACTGACTGGACAGGACTGACCGACTGACTGACTGACAGACTGACTGAATAAGGATGACTGACAGACTGACTGAATAAGGCTGACTGACTGACTGACTGACAGACTGACTGAATAAGGCTGACCGATTGACTGACTGCCTGACTGACTGACTGACTGAATGACTGACTGACTGACTGACCGAGACTGACTGACTGACTGACTGAGACTGGACTGGACTGACTGACTGACTGACTGACTGAGACTGACTGACTGCTTTAGTGACTAACTGACTGCACACGACTGACCGACTGACTGACTGACTGACTGCCTGACTGACTGACTGACTGAATGACTGACTGACTGAGACTAAATGACTGACTGCTTGACTGACTGGCTGAAGGACTAACTGACTGACTGAGTGACTGACTGACTGGACTGACTGACTGAGACTGAATGACTGAGTGCTTGACTGATTGACTGTCAGACTGACTGACTGACTTCGCAAAAGGGAAAAATAAAAAAAAAGAATTATAAAATTAGAAAAAAATATTTGCATTTAAGATTTCCTTTCCGGCCGGGACTCGAACCCAGTACCACGCGCTAGGAACCCAACGGTCTAGCCATTAGGCTATCGGAGCTCTGTCGATGGAAGTCTTAAATATAATTAAAAAAAAAATGCACCTTGGTAATTATTGATTCAAACACTTTGAAATTTACAGGTCGAATAATTAAACTGACTCAGAATTTTTCTCCCTACATAAATAATCAATATTCGCAAAAGAGAAAAATTAAAAAAAAAAAAGAAGAAGAAATTTCAAATTAGAAACTAAAAGTATACATTGAAGATTTTCGTTCAGGCTGGGACTCGAACCCAGGGCCACTCGCTTGGAAGCCTAACACTCTAGCCATTAGTCTATGGGAGCTCTGTCGGTGGGAGTTTTAAATATAATAAAAACAAAAAATGCACCTTGGTAATTGTTTATTTAAACACTTTGAAATCTTCGTGTCGAAAAATTAAACTGACTCAGAATTTTCTTCCCTACATAAATAATCAATAATTGCAAAGGAAAGAAATTGAAAAAAAAAAGAATTTTCAAATTAGAAAAGAAATATATACATTGAAGATATTCGCTCCGGCTGGGACTCGAACCCAGGCCACTCGCTTGGAAGACCAGCGGTCTAGCCATTAGGCTATCGGAGTTCTGTCGAGCGGAGTCTTACTGCCTGACTGATACTGCCTGACTGACAGACTGACTCACTGACTGACTGATACTGACTGTCTGACTGATACTGACTGACTGACTCACTGACTGACCGAGACTGACTGACTAACTGCCTGACTGACTGAGACTGGACTGACTGACTGACTGACTGACTGACTGACTAACTGACTGACTGAGACTGACTGACTGACTGCTTGACTCTCTGACTGGCTATTTCACTGACTGACTGAATGACTAAATGACTGACTGACACTGACTGACTGACTGCTTGACTACCTGACTGACTGCTTGACTGACTAACTGACTGGACAGGACTGACCGACTGACTAACTGACAGACTGACTGAATAAGGCTGACTGACTGACTGACTGACAGACTGACTGAATAAGGCTGACCGACTGACTGACTGCCTGACTGACTGACTGACTGAATGACAGACTGACTGACTGACCGAGACTGACTGACTGACTGACTGAGACTGGACTCGACTGACTGACTGACTGACTGACTGAGACTGACTGACTGCTTTAGTGACTAACTGACTGCACAGGACTGACCGACTGCCTGACTGACTGACTGACTGAATGACTGACTGACAGACTAAATGACTGACTGCTTGACTGACTGGCTGAAGGACTAACTGACTGACTGAGTGACTGACTGACTGGACTGACTGACTGAGACTGAGTGACTGAGTGCTTGACTGATTGACTGTCAGACTGACTGACTGACTTCGCAAAAGGGAAAAATAAAAAAAAAAGAATTATAAAATTAGAAAAAAATATTTGCATTTAAGATTTCCTTTCCGGCTGGGATTTGAACCCAGGGCGACACTCATGGAAGCCCAACGCTCTCGCCAATATACTATCGGATCTCTGTTGATCGGTGTCTTAATTATAATAAAAACAAAAAATGCACCTTAGTAATTATTGATCTAAAATTTTTGAAATCTAAAGGTCGAATGATTAAACTGACTCAGAATTTTCTTCCGTACATAAATAATCCTTATTTGCAAAAGAAAGAAATTGAAAAAAAAAGAATCTTCAAATTAGAAGAGAAATATATACTTGAAAGATTTTCGTTCCGGCCGGGACTCGAACCCAGTACCACGCGCTTGGAACCCAACGGTCTAGCCATTAGGCTATCGGAGCTCTGTCGATGGAAGTCTTAAATATAAAAAAAACAAAAAATGCACCTTGGTAATTATTGATTCAAACACTTTGAAATTTACAGGTCGAATAATTAAACTGATTCAGAATTTTTCTCCCTACATAAATAATCAATATTCGCAAAAGAGAAAAATTAAAAAAAAGAAGAAGAAATTTCAAATTAGAAACTAAAAGTATACATTGAAGATTTTCGTTCAGGCTGGGACTCGAACCCAGGGCCACTCGCTTGGAAGCCTAACACTCTAGCCATTAGTCTATGGGAGCGCTGTCGGTGGGAGTTTTAAATATAATAAAAACAAAAAATGCACCTTGGTAATTGTTTATTTAAACACTTTGAAATCTTCGTGTCGAAAAATTAAACTGACTCAGAATTTTCTTCCCTACATAAATAATCAATAATTGCAAAGGAAAGAAATTGAAAAAAAAAAGAATTTTCAAATTAGAAAAGAAATATATACATTGAAGATATTCGCTCCGGCTGGGACTCGAACCCAGGCCACTCGCTTGGAAGACCAGCGGTCTAGCCATTAGGCTATCGGAGTTCTGTCGAGCGGAGTCTTACTGCCTGACTGATACTGCCTGACTGACAGACTGACTCACTGACTGACTGATACTGACTGACTGACTCACTGACTGACCGAGACTGACTGATACTGACTGACTGACTCACTGACTGACCGAGACTGACTGACTAACTGCCTGACTGACTGAGACTGGACTGACTGACTGACTGACTGACTGACTGACTAACTGACTGACTGAGACTGACTGACTGACTGCTTGACTCTCTGACTGGCTATTTCACTGACTGACTGAATGACTAAATGACTGACTGACACTGACTGACTGACTCCTTGACTACCTGACTGACTGCTTGACTGACTAACTGACTGGACAGGACTGACCGACTGACTGACTGACAGACTGACTGAATAAGGATGACTGACAGACTGACTGAATAAGGCTGACTGACTGACTGACTGACAGACTGACTGAATAAGGCTGACCGACTGACTGACTGCCTGACTGACTGACTGACTGAATGACTGACTGACTGACTGACTGACTGAGACTGGACTGGACTGACTGACTGACTGACTGACTGAGACTGACTGACTGCTTTAGTGACTAACTGACTGCACAGGACTGACCGACTGACTGACTGACTGACTGCCTGACTGACTGACTGACTGAATGACTGACTGACTGAGACTAAATGACTGACTGCTTGACTGACTGGCTGAAGGACTAACTGACTGACTGAGTGACTGACTGACTGGACTGACTGACTGAGACTGAATGACTGAGTGCTTGACTGATTGACTGTCAGACTGACTGACTGACTTCGCAAAAGGGAAAAATAAAAAAAAAAGAATTATAAAATTAGAAAAAAATATTTGCATTTAAGATTTCCTTTCCGGCTGGGATTTGAACCCAGGGCGACACTCATGGAAGCCCAACGCTCTCGCCAATATACTATCGGATCTCTGTTGATCGGTGTCTTAATTATAATAAAAACAAAAAATGCACCTTAGTAATTATTGATCTAAAATCTTTGAAATCTAAAGTTCGAATGATTAAACTGACTCAGAATTTTCTTCCGTACATAAATAATCCATATTTGCAAAAGAAAGAAATTGAAAAAAAAAAGAATCTTCAAATTAGAAGAGAAATATATACATGGAAGATTTTCGTTCCGGCCGGGACTCGAACCCAGTACCACGCGCTTGGAACCCAACGGTCTAGCCATTAGGCTATCGGAGCTCTGTCGATGGAAGTCTTAAATATAATAAAAACAAAAAAATGCACCTTGGTAATTATTGATTCAAACTCTTTGAAATTTACAGGTCGAATAATTAAACTGACTCAGAATTTTTCTCCCTACATAAATAATCAATATTCGCAAAAGAGAAAAATTAAAAAAAAAAGAAGAAGAACTTTCAAATTAGAAACTAAAAGTATACATTGAAGATTTTCGTTCAGGCTGGGACTCGAACCCAGGGCCACTCGCTTGGAAGCCTAACACTCTAGCCATTAGTCTATGGGAGCTCTGTCGGTGGGAGTTTTAAATATAATAAAAACAAAAAATGCACCTTGGTAATTGTTTATTTAAACACTTTGAAATCTTCGTGTCGAAAAATTAAACTGACTCAGAATTTTCTTCCCTACATAAATAATCAATAATTGCAAAGGAAAGAAATTGAAAAAAAAAGAATTTTCAAATTAGAAAAGAAATATATACATTGAAGATATTCGCTCCGGCTGGGACTCGAACCCAGGCCACTCGCTTGGAAGACCAGCGGTCTAGCCATTAGGCTATCGGAGTTCTGGCGAGCGGAGTCTTACTGCCTGACTGATACTGCCTGACTGACAGACTGACTCACTGACTGACTGATACTGACTGACTGACTCACTGACTGACCGAGACTGACTGACTAACTGCCTGACTGACTGAGACTGGACTGACTGACTGACTGACTGACTGACTGACTAACTGACTGACTGAGACTGACTGACTGACTGCTTGACTCTCTGACTGGCTATTTCACTGACTGACTGAATGACTAAATGACTGACTGACACTGACTGACTGACTCCTTGACTACCTGACTGACTGCTTGACTGACTAACTGACTGGACAGGACTGACCGACTGACTGACTGACAGACTGACTGAATAAGGATGACTGACAGACTGACTGAATAAGGCTCACTGACTGACTGACTGACAGACTGACTGAATAAGGCTGACCGACTGACTGACTGCCTGACTGACTGACTGACTGAATGACTGACTGACTGACTGACTGACTGAGACTGGACTGGACTGACTGACTGACTGACTGACTGAGACTGACTGACTGCTTTAGTGACTAACTGACTGCACAGGACTGACCGACTGACTGACTGACTGACTGCCTGACTGACTGACTGACTGAATGACTGACTGACTGAGACTAAATGACTGACTGCTTGACTGACTGGCTGAAGGACTAACTGACTGACTGAGTGACTGACTGACTGGACTGACTGACTGAGACTGAATGACTGAGTGCTTGACTGATTGACTGTCAGACTGACTGACTGACTTCGCAAAAGGGAAAAATAAAAAAAAAAGAATTATAAAATTAGAAAAAAATATTTGCATTTAAGATTTCCTTTCCGGCTGGGATTTGAACCCAGGGCGACACTCATGGAAGCCCAACGCTCTCGCCAATATACTATCGGATCTCTGTTGATCGGTGTCTTAATTATAATAAAAACAAAAAATGCACCTTAGTAATTATTGATCTAAAATCTTTGAAATCTAAAGGTCGAATGATTAAACTGACTCAGAATTTTCTTCCGTACATAAATAATCCATATTTGCAAAAGAAAGAAATTGAAAAAAAAAAGAATCTTCAAATTAGAAGAGAAATATATACATGGAAGATTTTCGTTCCGGCCGGGACTCGAACCCAGTACCACGCGCTTGGAACAAAACGGTCTAGCCATTAGGCTATCGGAGCTCTGTCGATGGAAGTCTTAAATATAATAAAAACAAAAAAATGCACCTTGGTAATTATTGATTCAAACTCTTTGAAATTTACAGGTCGAATAATTAAACTGACTCAGAATTTTTCTCCCTACATAAATAATCAATATTCGCAAAAGAGAAAAATTAAAAAAAAAAAGAAGAAGAACTTTCAAATTAGAAACTAAAAGTATACATTGAAGATTTTCGTTCAGGCTGGGACTCGAACCCAGGGCCACTCGCTTGGAAGCCTAACACTCTAGCCATTAGTCTATGGGAGCTCTGTCGGTGGGAGTTTTAAATATAATAAAAACAAAAAATGCACCTTGGTAATTGTTTATTTAAACACTTTGAAATCTTCGTGTCGAAAAATTAAACTGACTCAGAATTTTCTTCCCTACATAAATAATCAATAATTGCAAAGGAAAGAAATTGAAAAAAAAAGAATTTTCAAATTAGAAAAGAAATATATACATTGAAGATATTCGCTCCGGCTGGGACTCGAACCCAGGCCACTCGCTTGGAAGACCAGCGGTCTAGCCATTAGGCTATCGGAGTTCTGGCGAGCGGAGTCTTACTGCCTGACTGATACTGCCTGACTGACAGACTGACTCACTGACTGACTGATACTGACTGACTGACTCACTGACTGACCGAGACTGACTGACTAACTGCCTGACTGACTGAGACTGGACTGACTGACTGACTGACTGACTGACTGACTAACTGACTGACTGAGACTGACTGACTGACTGCTTGACTCTCTGACTGGCTATTTCACTGACTGACTGAATGACTAAATGACTGACTGACACTGACTGACTGACTCCTTGACTACCTGACTGACTGCTTGACTGACTAACTGACTGGACAGGACTGACCGACTGACTGACTGACAGACTGACTGAATAAGGATGACTGACAGACTGACTGAATAAGGCTGACTGACTGACTGACTGACAGACTGACTGAATAAGGCTGACCGACTGACTGACTGCCTGACTGACTGACTGACTGAATGACTGACTGACTGACTGACCGAGACTGACTGACTGACTGACTGAGACTGGACTGGACTGACTGACTGAGACTGACTGACTGCTTTAGTGACTAACTGACTGCACAGGACTGACCGACTGACTGACTGACTGACTGCCTGACTGACTGACTGACTGAATGACTGACTGACTGAGACTAAATGACTGACTGCTTGACTGACTGGCTGAAGGACTAACTGACTGACTGAGTGACTGACTGACTGGACTGACTGACTGAGACTGAATGACTGAGTGCTTGACTGATTGACTGTCAGACTGACTGACTGACTTCGCAAAAGGGAAAAATAAAAAAAAAAAAGAATTATAAAATTAGAAAAAAATAGTTGCATTTAAGATTTCCTTTCCGGTTTGAATTTGAACCCAGGGCGACACTCATGGAAGCCCAACGCTCTCGCCAATATACTATCGGATCTCTGTTGATCGGTGTCTTAATTATAATAAAAACAAAAAATGCACCTTAGTAATTATTGATCTAAAATCTTTGAAATCTAAAGGTCGAATGATTAAACTGACTCAGAATTTTCTTCCGTACATAAATAATCCATATTTGCAAAAGAAAGAAATTGAAAAAAAAAAGAATCTTCAAATTAGAAGAGAAATATATACATGGAAGATTTTCGTTCCGGACGGGACTCGAACCCAGTACCACGCGCTTGGAACCCAACGGTCTAGCCATTAGGCTATCGGAGCTCTGTCGATGGAAGTCTTAAATATAATAAAAACAAAAAATGCACCTTGGTAATTATTGATTCAAACACTTTGAAATTTACAGGTCGAATAATTAAACTGACTCAGAATTTTTCTCCCTACATAAATAATCAATATTCGCAAAAGAGAAAAATTAAAAAAAAAAGAAGAAGAAATTTCAAATTAGAAACTAAAAGTATACATTGAAGATTTTCGTTCAGGCCGGGACTCGAACCCAGGGCCACTCGCTTGGAAGCCTAACACTCTAGCCATTAGTCTATGGGAGCTCTGTCGGTGGGAGTTTTAAATATAATAAAAACAAAAAATGCACCTTGGTAATTGTTTATTTAAACACTTTGAAATCTTCGTGTCGAAAAATTAAACTGACTCAGAATTTTCTTCCCTACATAAATAATCAATAATTGCAAAGGAAAGAAATTGAAAAAAAGAATTTTCAAATTAGAAAAGAAATATATACATTGAAGATATTCGCTCCGGCTGGGACTCGAACCCAGGCCACTCGCTTGGAAGACCAGCGGTCTAGCCATTAGGCTATCGGAGTTCTGCCGAGCGGAGTGTTACTGCCTGACTGATACTGCCTGACTGACTGAGACTGGACTGCCTGACTGACTGACTGACTAACTGACTGACTGAGACTGACTGACTGACTGCTTGACTCTCTGACTGGCTATTTCACTGACTGACTGAATGACTAAATGACTGACTGACACTGACTGACTGACTGCTTGACTACCTGACTGACTGCTTGACTGACTAACTGACTGGACAGGACTGACCGACTGACTGACTGACAGTTTGACTGAATAAGGATGACTGACAGACTGACTGACACTGACTGACTGACTGCTTGACTACCTGACTGACTGCTTGACTGACTAACTGACTGGACAGGACTGACCGACTGACTGACTGACAGTTTGACTGAATAAGGATGACTGACAGACTGACTGAATAAGGCTGACTGACTGACTGACTGACAGACTGACTGAATAAGGCTGACCGACTGACTGACTGCCTGACTGACTGACTGACTGAATGACTGACTGACTGACTGACCGAGACTGACTGACTGACTGACTGAGACTGGACTGGACTGACTGACTGACTGACTGACTGAGACTGACTGACTGCTTTAGTGACTAACTGACTGCACAGGACTGACCGACTGACTGACTGACTGACTGCCTGACTGACTGACTGACTGAATGACTGACTGACTGAGACTAAATGACTGACTGCTTGACTGACTGGCTGAAGGACTAACTGACTGACTGAGTGACTGACTGACTGGACTGACTGACTGAGACTGAATGACTGAGTGCTTGACTGATTGACTGTCAGACTGACTGACTGACTTCGCAAAAGGGAAAAATAAAAAAAAAAGAATTATAAAATTAGAAAAAAATATTTGCATTTAAGATTTCCTTTCCGGCCGGGACTCGAACCCAGTACCACGCGCTAGGAACCCAACGGTCTAGCCATTAGGCTATCGGAGCTCTGTCGATGGAAGTCTTAAATATAATAAAAACAAAAAATGCACCTTGGTAATTATTGATTCAAACACTTTGAAATTTACAGGTCGAATAATTAAACTGACTCAGAATTTTTCTCCCTACATAAATAATCAATATTCGCAAAAGAGAAAAATTAAAAAAAAAAGAAGAAGAAATTTTAAATTAGAAACTAAAAGTATACATTGAAGATTTTCGTTCAGGCTGGGACTCGAACCCAGGGCCACTCGCTTGGAAGCCTAACACTCTAGCCATTAGTCTATGGGAGCTCTGTCGGTGGGAGTTTTAAATATAATAAAAACAAAAAATGCACCTTGGTAATTGTTTATTCAAACACTTTGAAATCTTCGTGTCGAAAAATTAAACTGACTCAGAATTTTCTTCCCTACATAAATAATCAATAATTGCAAAGGAAAGAAATTGAAAAAAAAAAGAATTTTCAAATTAGAAAAGAAATATATACATTGAAGATATTCGCTCCGGCTGGGACTCGAACCCAGGCCACTCGCTTGGAAGACCAGCGGTCTAGCCATTAGGCTATCGGAGTTCTGTCGAGCGGAGTCTTACTGCCTGACTGATACTGCCTGACTGACAGACTGACTCACTGACTGACTGATACTGACTGACTGACTCACTGACTGACCGAGACTGACTGACTAACTGCCTGACTGACTGAGACTGGACTGACTGACTGACTGACTGACTGACTGACTAACTGACTGACTGAGACTGACTGACTGACTGCTTGACTGACTAACTGACTGACTGAGACTGACTGACTGACTGCTTGACTCTCTGACTGGCTATTTCACTGACCGACTGAATGACTAAATGACTGACTGACACTGACTGACTGACTGCTTGACTACCTGACTGACTGCTTGACTGACTAACTGACTGGACAGGACTGACCGACTGACTGACTGACAGACTGACTGAATAAGGATGACTGACAGACTGACTGAATAAGGCTGACTGACTGACTGACTGACAGACTGACTGAATAAGGCTGACCGACTGACTGACTGCCTGACTGACTGACTGACTGAATGACTGACTGACTGACTGACCGAGACTGACTGACTGACTGACTGAGACTGGACTGGACTGACTGACTGACTGACTGACTGAGACTGACTGACTGCTTTAGTGACTAACTGACTGCACACGACTGACCGACTGACTGACTGACTGACTGCCTGACTGACTGACTGACTGAATGACTGACTGACTGAGACTAAATGACTGACTGCTTGACTGACTGGCTGAAGGACTAACTGACTGACTGAGTGACTGACTGACTGGACTGACTGACTGAGACTGAATGACTGAGTGCTTGACTGATTGACTGTCAGACTGACTGACTGACTTCGCAAAAGGGAAAAATAAAAAAAAAGAGTTATAAAATTAGAAAAAAATATTTACATTTAAGATTTCCTTTCCGGCCGGGACTCGAACCCAGTACCACGCGCTAGGAACCCAACGGTCTAGCCATTAGGCTATCGGAGCTCTGTCGATGGAAGTCTTAAATATAATAAAAACAAAAAATGCACCTTGGTAATTATTGATTCAAACACTTTGAAATTTACAGGTCGAATAATTAAACTGACTCAGAATTTTTCTCCCTACATAAATAATCAATATTCGCAAAAGAGAAAAATTAAAAAAAAAAAGAAGAAGAAATTTCAAATTAGAAACTAAAAGTATACATTGAAGATTTTCGTTCAGGCTGGGACTCGAACCCAGGGCCACTCGCTTGGAAGCCTAACACTCTAGCCATTAGTCTATGGGAGCTCTGTCGGTGGGAGTTTTAAATATAATAAAAACAAAAAATGCACCTTGGTAATTGTTTATTTAAACACTTTGAAATCTTCGTGTCGAAAAATTAAACTGACTCAGAATTTTCTTCCCTACATAAATAATCAATAATTGCAAAGGAAAGAAATTGAAAAAAAAAGAATTTTCAAATTAGAAAAGAAATATATACATTGAAGATATTCGCTCCGGCTGGGACTCGAACCCAGGCCACTCGCTTGGAAGACCAGCGGTCTAGCCATTAGGCTATCGGAGTTCTGTCGAGCGGAGTCTTACTGCCTGACTGATACTGCCTGACTGACAGACTGACTCACTGACTGACTGATACTGACTGACTGACTGATACTGACTGACTGACTCACTGACTGACCGAGACTGACTGACTAACTGCCTGACTGACTGAGACTGGACTGACTGACTGACTGACTGACTGACTGACTAACTGTCTGACTGAGACTGACTGACTGACTGCTTGACTACCTGACTGACTGCTTGACTGACTAACTGACTGGACAGGACTGACCGACTGACTAACTGACAGACTGACTGAATAAGGCTGACTGACTGACTGACTGACAGACTGACTGAATAAGGCTGACCGACTGACTGACTGCCTGACTGACTGACTGACTGAATGACTGACTGACTGACTGACCGAGACTGACTGACTGACTGAGACTGGACTGGACTGACGGACTGACTGACTGACTGAGACTGACTGACTGCTTTAGTGACTAACTGACTGCACAGGACTGACCGACTGACTGACTGACTGACTGCCTGACTGACTGACTGACTGAATGACTGACTAACTGAGACTAAATGACTGACTGCTTGACTGACTGGCTGAAGGACTAACTGACTGACTGAGTGACTGACTGAATGGACTGACTGACTGAGACTGAATGACTGAGTGCTTGACTGATTGACTGTCAGACTGACTGACTGACTTCGCAAAAGGGAAAAATAAAAAAAAAAGAATTATAAAATTGGAGAAAAATATTTGCATTTAAGATTTCCTTTCCGGCTGGGATTTGAACCCAGGGCGACACTCATGGAAGCCCAACGCTCTCGCCAATATACTATCGGATCTCTGTTGATCGGTGTCTTAATTATAATAAAAACAAAAAATGCACCTTAGTAATTATTGATCTAAAATTTTTGAAATCTAAAGGTCGAATGATTAAACTGACTCAGAATTTTCTTCCGTACATAAATAATCCATATTTGCAAAAGAAAGAAATTGAAAAAAAAAGAATCTTCAAATTAGAAGAGAAATATATACTTGGAAGATTTTCGTTCCGGCCGGGACTCGAACCCAGTACCACGCGCTTGGAACCCAACGGTCTAGCCATTAGGCTATCGGAGCTCTGTCGATGGAAGTCTTAAATATAAAAAAAAAACAAAAAAGGCACCTTGGTAATTATTGATTCAAACACTTTGAAATTTACAGGTCGAATAATTAAACTGACTCAGAATTTTTCTCCCTACATAAATAATCAATATTCGCAAAAGAGAAAAATTAAAAAAAAAGAAGAAGAAATTTCAAATTAGAAACTAAAAGTATACATTGAAGATTTTCGTTCAGGCTGGGACTCGAACCCAGGGCCACTCGCTTGGAAGCCTAACACTCTAGCCATTAGTCTATGGGAGCTCTGTCGGTGGGAGTTTTAAATATAATAAAAACAAAAAATGCACCTTGGTAATTGTTTATTTAAACACTTTGAAATCTTCGTGTCGAAAAATTAAACTGACTCAGAATTTTCTTCCCTACATAAATAATCAATAATTGCAAAGGAAAGAAATTGAAAAAAAAAAGAATTTTCAAATTAGAAAAGAAATATATACATTGAAGATATTCGCTCCGGCTGGGACTCGAACCCAGGCCACTCGCTTGGAAGACCAGCGGTCTAGCCATTAGGCTATCGGAGTTCTGTCGAGCGGAGTCTTACTGCCTGACTGATACTGCCTGACTGACAGACTGACTCACTGACTGACTGATACTGACTGACTGACTCACTGACTGACCGAGACTGACTGACTAACTGCCTGACTGACTGAGACTGGACTGACTGACTGACTGACTGACTGACTGACTAACTGACTGACTGAGACTGACTGACTGACTGCTTGACTGACTAACTGACTGACTGAGACTGACTGACTGACTGCTTGACTCTCTGACTGGCTATTTAACTGACTGACTGAATGACTAAATGACTGACTGACACTGACTGACTGACTGCTTGACTACCTGACTGACTGCTTGACTGACTAACTGACTGGACAGGACTGACCGACTGACTGACTGACAGACTGACTGAATAAGGATGACTGACAGACTGACTGAATAAGGCTGACTGACTGACTGACTGACAGACTGACTGAATAAGGCTGACCGACTGACTGACTGCCTGACTGACTGACTGACTGAATGACTGACTGACTGACTGACCGAGACTGACTGACTGACTGACTGAGACTGGACTGGACTGACTGACTGACTGACTGACTGAGACTGACTGACTGCTTTAGTGACTAACTGACTGCACACGACTGACCGACTGACTGACTGACTGACTGCCTGACTGACTGACTGACTGAATGACTGACTGACTGAGACTAAATGACTGACTGCTTGACTGACTGGCTGAAGGACTAACTGACTGACTGAGTGACTGACTGACTGGACTGACTGACTGAGACTGAATGACTGAGTGCTTGACTGATTGACTGTCAGACTGACTGACTGACTTCGCAAAAGGGAAAAATAAAAAAAAAGAGTTATAAAATTAGAAAAAAATATTTGCATTTAAGATTTCCTTTCCGGCCGGGACTCGAACCCAGTACCACGCGCTAGGAACCCAACGGTCTAGCCATTAGGCTATCGGAGCTCTGTCGATGGAAGTCTTAAATATAATAAAAACAAAAAATGCACCTTGGTAATTATTGATTCAAACACTTTGAAATTTACAGGTCGAATAATTAAACTGACTCAGAATTTTTCTCCCTACATAAATAATCAATATTCGCAAAAGAGAAAAATTAAAAAAAAAAAAGAAGAAGAAATTTCAAATTAGAAACTAAAAGTATACATTGAAGATTTTCGTTCAGGCTGGGACTCGAACCCAGGGCCACTCGCTTGGAAGCCTAACACTCTAGCCATTAGTCTATGGGAGCTCTGTCGGTGGGAGTTTTAAATATAATAAAAACAAAAAATGCACCTTGGTAATTGTTTATTTAAACACTTTGAAATCTTCGTGTCGAAAAATTAAACTGACTCAGAATTTTCTTCCCTACATAAATAATCAATAATTGCAAAGGAAAGAAATTGAAAAAAAAAAGAATTTTCAAATTAGAAAAGAAATATATACATTGAAGATATTCGCTCCGGCTGGGACTCGAACCCAGGCCACTCGCTTGGAAGACCAGCGGTCTAGCCATTAGGCTATCGGAGTTCTGTCGAGCGGAGTCTTACTGCCTGACTGATACTGCCTGACTGACAGACTGACTCACTGACTGACTGATACTGACTGACTGACTGATACTGACTGACTGACTCACTGACTGACCGAGACTGACTGACTAACTGCCTGACTGACTGAGACTGGACTGACTGACTGACTGACTGACTGACTGACTAACTGACTGACTGAGACTGACTGACTGACTGCTTGACTACCTGACTGACTGCTTGACTGACTAACTGACTGGACAGGACTGACCGACTGAATAACTGACAGACTGACTGAATAAGGCTGACTGACTGACTGACTGACAGACTGACTGAATAAGGCTGACCGACTGACTGACTGCCTGACTGACTGACTGACTGAATGACTGACTGACTGACTGACCGAGACTGACTGACTGACTGACTGAGACTGGACTGGACTGACTGACTGACTGACTGACTGACTGACTGACTGACTGCTTTAGTGACTAACTGACTGCACAGGACTGACCGACTGACTGACTGACTGACTGCCTGACTGACTGAATGACTGACTAACTGAGACTAAATGACTGACTGCTTGACTGACTGGCTGAAGGACTAACTGACTGACTGAGTGACTGACTGAATGGACTGACTGACTGAGACTGAATGACTGAGTGCTTGACTGATTGACTGTCAGACTGACTGACTGACTTCGCAAAAGGGAAAAATAAAAAAAAAAAGAATTATAAAATTGGAGAAAAATATTTGCATTTAAGATTTCCTTTCCGGCTGGGATTTGAACCCAGGGCGACACTCATGGAAGCCCAACGCTCTCGCCAATATACTATCGGATCTCTGTTGATCGGTGTCTTAATTATAATAAAAACAAAAAATGCACCTTAGTAATTATTGATCTAAAATTTTTGAAATCTAAAGGTCGAATGATTAAACTGACTCAGAATTTTCTTCCGTACATAAATAATCCATATTTGCAAAAGAAAGATATTGAAAAAAAAAGAATCTTCAAATTAGAAGAGAAATATATACTTGGAAGATTTTCGTTCCGGCCGGGACTCGAACCCAGTACCACGCGCTTGGAACCCAACGGTCTAGCCATTAGGCTATCGGAGCTCTGTCGATGGAAGTCTTAAATATAAAAAAAAACAAAAAAGGCACCTTGGTAATTATTGATTCAAACACTTTGAAATTTACAGGTCGAATAATTAAACTGACTCAGAATTTTTCTCCCTACATAAATAATCAATATTCGCAAAAGAGAAAAATTAAAAAAAAAGAAGAAGAAATTTCAAATTAGAAACTAAAAGTATACATTGAAGATTTTCGTTCAGGCTGGGACTCGAACCCAGGGCCACTCGCTTGGAAGCCTAACACTCTAGCCATTAGTCTATGGGAGCTCTGTCGGTGGGAGTTTTAAATATAATAAAAACAAAAAATGCACCTTGGTAATTGTTTATTTAAACACTTTGAAATCTTCGTGTCGAAAAATTAAACTGACTCAGAATTTTCTTCCCTACATAAATAATCAATAATTGCAAAGGAAAGAAATTGAAAAAAAAAAAAGAATTTTCAAATTAGAAAAGAAATATATACATTGAAGATATTCGCTCCGGCTGGGACTCGAACCCAGGCCACTCGCTTGGAAGACCAGCGGTCTAGCCATTAGGCTATCGGAGTTCTGTCGAGCGGAGTCTTACTGCCTGACTGATACTGCCTGACTGACAGACTGACTCACTGACTGACTGATACTGACTGACTGACTCACTGACTGACCGAGACTGACTGACTAACTGCCTGACTGACTGAGACTGGACTGACTGACTGACTAACTGACTGACTGAGACTGACTGACTGACTGCTTGACTCTCTGACTGGCTATTTCACTGACTGACTGAATGACTAAATGACTGACTGACACTGACTAACTGACTGCTTGACTACCTGACTGACTGCTTGACTGACTAACTGACTGGACAGGACTGACCGACTGACTGACTGACAGACTGACTGAATAAGGCTGACTGACTGACTGACTGACAGACTGACTGAATAAGGCTGACCGACTGACTGACTGCCTGACTGACTGACTGACTGACTGACTGACTGACTGAATGACTGACTGACTGACTGACTGACTGAGACTGGACTGGACTGACTGACTGACTGACTGACTGAGACTGACTGACTGCTTTAGTGACTAACTGACTGCACAGGACTGACCGACTGACTGACTGACTGACTGACTGCCTGACTGACTGACTGAATGACTGACTGACTGAGACTAAATGACTGACTGGCTGAAGGACTAACTGACTGACTGAGTGACCGACTGACTGGACTGACTGACTGAGACTGAATGACTGAGTGCTTGACTGATTGACTGTCAGACTGACTGACTGACTTCGCAAAAGGGAAAAATAAAAAAAAAAAGAATTATAAAATTAGAAAAAAATATTTGCATTTAAGATTTCCTTTCCGGCTGGGATTTGAACCCAGGGCGACACTCATGGAAGCCCAACGCTCTCGCCAATATACTATCGGATCTCTGTTGATCGGTGTCTTAATTATAATAAAAACAAAAAATGCACCTTAGTAATTATTGATCTAAAATCTTTGAAATCTAAAGGTCGAATGATTAAACTGACTCAGAATTTTCTTCCGTACATAAATAATCCATATTTGCAAAAGAAAGAAATTGAAAAAAAAAGAATCTTCAAATTAGAAGAGAAATATATACATGGAAGATTTTCGTTCCGGCCGGGACTCGAACCCAGTACCACGCGCTTGGAACCCAACGGTCTAGCCATTAGGCTATCGGAGCACTGTCGATGGAAGTCTTAAATATAATAAAAACAAAAAATGCACCTTGGTAATTATTGATTCAAACACTTTGAAATTTACAGGTCGAATAATTAAACTGACTCAGAATTTTTCTCCCTACATAAATAATCAATATTCGCAAAAGAGAAAAATTAAAAAAAAAAAGAAGAAGAAATTTCAAATTAGAAACTAAAAGTATACATTGAAGATTTTCGTTCAGGCTGGGACTCGAACCCCGGGCCACTCGCTTGGAAGCCTAACACTCTAGCCATTAGTCTATGGGAGCTCTGTCGGTGGGAGTTTTAAATATAATAAAAACAAAAAATGCACCTTGGTAATTGTTTATTTAAACACTTTGAAATCTTCGTGTCGAAAAATTAAACTGACTCAGAATTTTCTTCCCTACATAAATAATCAATAATTGCAAAGGAAAGAAATTGAAAAAAAAAGAATTTTCAAACTAGAAAAGAAATATATACATTGAAGATATTCGTTCCGGCTGGGACTCGAACCCAGGCCACTCGCTTGGAAGACCAGCGGTCTAGCCATTAGGCTATCGGAGTTCTGTCGAGCGGAGTCTTACTGCCTGACTGATACTGCCTGACTGACAGACTGACTCACTGACTGACTGATACTGACTGACTGACTGACCGAGACTGACTGACTAACTGCCTGACTGACTGAGACTGGACTGACTGACTGACTGACTGAATGACTGACTAACTGACTGACTGAGACTGACTGACTGACTGCTTGACTCTCTGACTGGCTATTTCACTGACTGACTGAATGACTAAATGACTGACTGACACTGACTGACTGACTGCTTGACTACCTGACTGACTGCTTGACTGACTAACTGACTGGACAGGACTGACCGACTGACTGACTGACAGACTGACTGAATAAGGATGAGTGACAGACTGACTGAATAAGGCTGACTGACTGACTGACTGACAGACTGACTGAATAAGGCTGACCGACTGACTGACTGCCTGACTGACTGACTGACTGAATGACTGACTGACTGACTGACTGACTGAGACTGGACTGGACTGACTGACTGACTGACTGACTGAGTGAGACTGACTGACTGCTTTAGTGACTAACTGACTGCACAGGACTGACCGACTGACTGACTGACTGACTGCCTGACTGACTGACTGACTGAATGACTGACTGACTGAGACTAAATGACTGACTGCTTGACTGACTGGCTGAAGGACTAACTGACTGACTGAGTGACTGACTGACTGGACTGACTGACTGAGACTGAATGACTGAGTGCTTGACTGATTGACTGTCAGACTGACTGACTGACTTCGCAAAAGGGAAAAATAAAAAAAAAAAGAATTATAAAATTAGAAAAAAATATTTGCATTTAAGATTTCCTTTCCGGCTGGAATTTGAACCCAGGGCGACACTCATGGAAGCCCAACGCTCTCGCCAATATACTATCGGATCTCTGTTGATCGGTGTCTTAATTATAATAAAAACAAAAAATGCACCTTAGTAATTATTGATCTAAAATTTTTGAAATCTAAAGGTCGAATGATTAAACTGACTCAGAATTTTCTTCCGTACATAAATAATCCATATTTGCAAAAGAAAGAAATTGAAAAAAAAAAGAATCTTCAAATTAGAAGAGAAATATATACTTGGAAGATTTTCGTTCCGGCCGGGACTCGAACCCAGTACCACGCGCTTGGAACCCAACGGGTTAGCCATTAGGCTATCGGAGCTCTGTCGATGGAAGTCTTAAATATAAAAAAACAAAAAAGGCACCTTGGTAATTATTGATTCAAACACTTTGAAATTTACAGGTCGAATAATTAAACTGACTCAGAATTTTTCTCCCTACATAAATAATCAATATTCGCAAAAGAGAAAAATTAAAAAAAAAGAAGAAGAAATTTCAAATTAGAAACTAAAAGTATACATTGAAGATTTTCGTTCAGGCTGGGACTCGAACCCAGGGCCACTCGCTTGGAAGCCTAACACTCTAGCCATTAGTCTATGGGAGCTCTGTCGGTGGGAGTTTTAAATATAATAAAAACAAAAAATGCACCTTGGTAATTGTTTATTTAAACACTTTGAAATCTTCGTGTCGAAAAATTAAACTGACTCAGAATTTTCTTCCCTACATAAATAATCAATAATTGCAAAGGAAAGAAATTGAAAAAAAAAAAAGAATTTTCAAATTAGAAAAGAAATATATACATTGAAGATATTCGCTCCGGCTGGGACTCGAACCCAGGCCACTCGCTTGGAAGACCAGCGGTCTAGCCATTAGGCTATCGGAGTTCTGTCGAGCGGAGTCTTACTGCCTGACTGATACTGCCTGACTGACAGACTGACTCACTGACTGACTGATACTGACTGACTGACTCACTGACTGACCGAGACTGACTGACTAACTGCCTGACTGACTGAGACTGGACTGACTGACTGACTGACTGACTGACTGACTAACTGACTGACTGAGACTGACTGACTGACTGCTTGACTCTCTGACTGGCTATTTCACTGACTGACTGAATGACTAAATGACTGACTGACACTGACTGACTGACTGCTTGACTACCTGACTGACTGCTTGACTGACTAACTGACTGGACAGGACTGACCGACTGACTGACTGACAGACTGACTGAATAAGGCTGACTGACTGACTGACTGACAGACTGACTGAATAAGGCTGACCGACTGACTGACTGCCTGACTGACTGACTGACTGAATGACTGACTGACTGACTGACTGACTGAGACTGGACTGGACTGACTGACTGACTGACTGACTGAGACTGACTGACTGCTTTAGTGACTAACTGACTGCACAGGACTGACCGACTGACTGACTGACTGACTGCCTGACTGACTGACTGACTGAATGACTGACTGACTGAGACTAAATGACTGACTGCTTGACTGACTGGCTGAAGGACTAACTGACTGACTGAGTGACTGACTGACTGGACTGACTGACTGAGACTGAATGACTGAGTGCTTGACTGATTGACTGTCAGACTGACTGACTGACTTCGCAAAAGGGAAAAATAAAAAAAAAGAATTATAAAATTAGAAAAAAATATTTGCATTTAAGATTTCCTTTCCGGCTGGAATTTGAACCCAGGGCGACACTCATGGAAGCCCAACGCTCTCGCCAATATACTATCGGATCTCTGTTGATCGGTGTCTTAATTATAATAAAAACAAAAAATGCACCTTAGTAATTATTGATCTAAAATCTTTGAAATCTAAAGGTCGAATGATTAAACTGACTCAGAATTTTCTTCCGTACATAAATAATCCATATTTGCAAAAGAAAGAAATTGAAAAAAAAAAAGAATCTTCAAATTAGAAGAGAAATATATACATGGAAGATTTTCGTTCCGGCCGGGACTCGAACCCAGTACCACGCGCTTGGAACCCAACGGTCTAGCCATTAGGCTATCGGAACTCTGTCGATGGAAGTCTTAAATATAATAAAAACAAAAAATGCACCTTGGTAATTATTGATTCAAACACTTTGAAATTTACAGGTCGAATAATTAAACTGACTCAGAATTTTTCTCCCTACATAAATAATCAATATTCGCAAAAGAGAAAAATTAAAAAAAAAAGAAGAAGAAATTTCAAATTAGAAACTAAAAGTATACATTGAAGATTTTCGTTCAGGCTGGGACTCGAACCCAGGGACACTCGCTTGGAAGCCTAACACTCTAGCCATTAGTCTATGGGAGCTCTGTCGGTGGGTGTTTTAAATATAATAAAAACAAAAAATGCACCTTGGTAATTGTTTATTTAAACACTTTGAAATCTTAGTGTCGAAAAATTAAACTGACTCAGAATTTTCTTCCCTACATAAATAATCAATAATTGCAAAGGAAAGAAATTGAAAAAAAAAGAATTTTCAAATTAGAAAAGAAATATATACATTGAAGATATTCGCTCCGGCTGGGACTCGAACCCAGGCCACTCGCTTGGAAGACCAGCGGTCTAGCCATTAGGCTATCGGAGTTCTGTCGAGCGGAGTCTTACTGCCTGACTGATACTGCCTGACTGACAGACTGACTCACTGACTGACTGAGACTGGACTGACTGACTGACTGACTGACTGACTGACTAACTGACTGACTGAGACTGACTGACTGACTGCTTGACTCTCTGACTGGCTATTTCACTGACTGACTGAATGACTAAATGACTGACTGACACTGACTGACTGACTCCTTGACTACCTGACTGACTGCTTGACTGACTAACTGACTGGACAGGACTGACCGACTGACTGACTGACAGACTGACTGAATAAGGATGACTGACAGACTGACTGAATAAGGCTGACTGACTGACTGACTGACAGACTGACTGAATAAGGCTGACCGTCTGACTGACTGCCTGACTGACTGACTGACTGAATGACTGACTGACTGACTGACCGAGACTGACTGACTGACTGACTGAGACTGGACTGGACTGACTGACTGACTGAGACTGGACTGGACTGACTGACTGACTGAGACTGGACTGGACTGACTGACTGACTGACAGCCTGACTGACTGACTTACTGAATGACTGACTGACTGACTGACCGAGACTAACTGACTGACTGAGTGAGACTGGACTGGACTGACTGACTGACTGACTGACTGAGACTGACTGACTGCTTTAGTGACTAACTGACTGCACAGGACTGACCGACTGACTGACTGACTGACTGACTGACTGACTGAATGACTGACTGACTGAGACTAAATGACTGACTGCTTGACTGACTGGCTGAAGGACTAACTGACTGACTGAGTGACTGACTGACTGGACTGACTGACTGAGACTGAATGACTGAGTGCTTGACTGATTGACTGTCAGACTGACTGACTGACTTCGCAAAAGGGAAAAATAAAAAAAAAAGAATTATAAAATTAGAAAAAAATATTTGCATTTAAGATTTCCTTTCCGGCTGGAATTTGAACCCAGGGCGACACTCATGGAAGCCCAACGCTCTCGCCAATATACTATCGGATCTCTGTTATCGGTGTCTTAATTATAATAAAAACAAAAAATGCACCTTAGTAATTATTGATCTAAAATCTTTGAAATCTAAAGGTCGAATGATTAAACTGACTCAGAATTTTCTTCCGTACATAAATAATCCATATTTGCAAAAGAAAGAAATTGAAAAAAAAAAGAATCTTCAAATTAGAAGAGAAATATATACATGAAGATTTTCGTTCCGGCCGGGACTCGAACCCAGTACCACGCGCTTGGAACCCAACGGTCTAGCCATTAGGCTATCGGAGCTCTGTCGATGGAAGTCTTAAATATAATAAAAACAAAAAATGCACCTTGGTAATTATTGATTCAAACACTTTGAAATTTACAGGTCGAATAATTAAACTGACTCAGAATTTTTCTCCCTACATAAATAATCAATTTTCGCAAAAGAGAAAAATTAAAAAAAAAAGAAGAAGAAATTTCAAATTAGAAACTAGAAGTATACATTGAAGATTTTCGTTCAGGCTGGGACTCGAACCCAGGGCCACTCGCTTGGAAGCCTAACACTCTAGCCATTAGTCTAAGGGAGCTCTGTCGGTGGGAGTTTTAAATATAATAAAAACAAAAAATGCACCTTGGTAATTGTTTATTTAAACACTTTGAAATCTTCGTGTCGAAAAATTAAACTGACTCAGAATTTTTCTCCCTACATAAATAATCAATATTCGCAAAAGAGAAAAATTAAAAAAAGAAGAAGAAGAAATTTCAAATTAGAAACTAAAAGTATACATTGAAGATTTTCGTTCAGGCTGGGACTCGAACCCAGGGCCACTCGCTTGGAAGCCTAACACTCTAGCCATTAGTCTATGGGAGCTCTGTCGGTGGGAGTTTTAAATATAATAAAAACAAAAAATGCACCTTGGTAATTGTTTATTTAAACACTTTGAAATCTTCGTGTCGAAAAATTAAACTGACTCAGAATTTTCTTCCCTACATAAATAATCAATAATTGCAAAGGAAAGAAATTGAAAAAAAAAAAAAGAATTTTCAAATTAGAAAAGAAATATATACATTGAAGATATTCGCTCCGGCTGGGACTCGAACCCAGGCCACTCGCTTGGAAGACCAGCGGTCTAGCCATTAGGCTATCGGAGTTCTGTCGAGCGGAGTCTTACTGCCTGACTGATACTGCCTGACTGACAGACTGACTCACTGACAGACTGATACTGACTGACTGACTGACCGAGACTGACTGACTAACTGCCTGACTGACTGAGACTGGACTGACTGACTGACTGACTGACTAACTGACTGACTGAGACTGACTGACTGACTGCTTGACTCTCTGACTGGCTATTTCACTGACTGACTGAATGACTAAATGACTGACTGACACTGACTGACTGACTGCTTGACTACCTGACTGACTGCTTGACTGACTAACTGACTGGACAGGACTGACCGACTGACTGACTGACAGACTGACTGAATAAGGATGAGTGACAGACTGACTGAATAAGGCTGACTGACTGACTGACTGACAGACTGACTGAATAAGGCTGACCGACTGACTGACTGCCTGACTGACTGACTGACTGAATGACTGACTGACTGACTGACTGACTGAGACTGGACTGGACTGACTGACTGACTGACTGACTGAGTGAGACTGACTGACTGCTTTAGTGACTAACTGACTGCACAGGACTGACCGACTGACTGACTGACTGACTGCCTGACTGACTGACTGACTGAATGACTGACTGACTGAGACTAAATGACTGACTGCTTGACTGACTGGCTGAAGGACTAACTGACTGACTGAGTGACTGACTGACTGGACTGACTGACTGAGACTGAATGACTGAGTGCTTGACTGATTGACTGTCAGACTGACTGACTGACTTCGCAAAAGGGAAAAATAAAAAAAAAAGAATTATAAAATTAGAAAAAAATATTTGCATTTAAGATTTCCTTTCCGGCTGGAATTTGAACCCAGGGCGACACTCATGGAAGCCCAACGCTCTCGCCAATATACTATCGGATCTCTGTTGATCGGTGTCTTAATTATAATAAAAACAAGAAATGCACCTTAGTAATTATTGATCTAAAATTTTTGAAATCTAAACGTCGAATGATTAAACTGACTCAGAATTTTCTTCCGTACATAAATAATCCATATTTGCAAAAGAAATAAATTGAAAAAAAAAGAATCTTCAAATTAGAAGAGAAATATATACTTGGAAGATTTTCGTTCCGGCCGGGACTCGAACCCAGTACCACGCGCTTGGAACCCAACGGGCTAGCCATTAGGCTATCGGAGCTCTGTCGATGGAAGTCTTAAATATAAAAAAAGCAAAAAAGGCACCTTGGTAATTATTGATTCAAACACTTTGAAATTTACAGGTCGAATAATTAAACTGACTCAGAATTTTTCTCCCTACATAAATAATCAATATTCGCAAAAGAGAAAAATTAAAAAAAAGAAGAAGAAATTTCAAATTAGAAACTAAAAGTATACATTGAAGATTTTCGTTCAGGCTGGGACTCGAACCCAGGGCCACTCGCTTGGAAGCCTAACACTCTAGCCATTAGTCTATGGGAGCTCTGTCGGTGGGAGTTTTAAATATAATAAAAACAAAAAATGCACCTTGGTAATTGTTTATTTAAACACTTTGAAATCTTCGTGTCGAAAAATTAAACTGACTCAGAATTTTCTTCCCTACATAAATAATCAATAATTGCAAAGGAAAGAAATTGAAAAAAAAAAAAAGAATTTTCAAATTAGAAAAGAAATATATACATTGAAGATATTCGCTCCGGCTGGGACTCGAACCCAGGCCACTCGCTTGGAAGACCAGCGGTCTAGCCATTAGGCTATCGGAGTTCTGTCGAGCGGAGTCTTACTGCCTGACTGATACTGCCTGACTGACAGACTGACTCACTGACTGACTGATACTGACTGACTGACTCACTGACTGACCGAGACTGACTGACTAACTGCCTGACTGACTGAGACTGGACTGACTGACTGACTGACTGACTGACTGACTAACTGACTGACTGAGACTGACTGACTGACTGCTTGACTCTCTGACTGGCTATTTCACTGACTGACTGAATGACTAAATGACTGACTGACACTGACTGACTGACTGCTTGACTACCTGACTGACTGCTTGACTGACTAACTGACTGGACAGGACTGACCGACTGACTGACTGACAGACTGACTGAATAAGGCTGACTGACTGACTGACTGACAGACTGACTGAATAAGGCTGACCGACTGACTGACTGCCTGACTGACTGACTGACTGAATGACTGACTGACTGACTGACTGACTGAGACTGGACTGGACTGACTGACTGACTGACTGACTGAGACTGACTGACTGCTTTAGTGACTAACTGACTGCACAGGACTGACCGACTGACTGACTGACTGACTGCCTGACTGACTGACTGACTGACTGACTGACTGACTGAGACTAAATGACTGACTGGCTGAAGGACTAACTGACTGACTGAGTGACTGACTGACTGGACTGACTGACTGAGACTGAATGACTGAGTGCTTGACTGATTGACTGTCAGACTGACTGACTGACTTCGCAAAAGGGAAAAATAAAAAAAAAGAATTATAAAATTAGAAAAAAATATTTGCATTTAAGATTTCCTTTCCGGCTGGAATTTGAACCCAGGGCGACACTCATGGAAGCCCAACGCTCTCGCCAATATACTATCGGATCTCTGTTGATCGGTGTCTTAATTATAATAAAAACAAAAAATGCACCTTAGTAATTATTGATCTAAAATCTTTGAAATCTAAAGGTCGAATGATTAAACTGACTCAGAATTTTCTTCCGTACATAAATAATCCATATTTGCAAAAGAAAGAAATTGAAAAAAAAAAGAATCTTCAAATTAGAAGAGAAGTATATACATGGAAGATTTTCGTTCCGGCCGGGACTCGAACCCAGTACCACGCGCTTGGAACCCAACGGTCTTGCCATTAGGCTATCGGAACTCTGTCGATGGAAGTCTTAAATATAATAAAAACAAAAAATGCACCTTGGTAATTATTGATTCAAACACTTTGAAATTTACAGGTCGAATAATTAAACTGACTCAGAATTTTTCTCCCTACATAAATAATCAATATTCGCAAAAGAGAAAAATTAAAAAAAAAAGAAGAAGAAATTTCAAATTAGAAACTAAAAGTATACATTGAAGATTTTCGTTCAGGCTGGGACTCGAACCCAGGGACACTCGCTTGGAAGCCTAACACTCTAGCCATTAGTCTATGGGAGCTCTGTCGGTGGGAGTTTTAAATATAATAAAAACAAAAAATGCACCTTGGTAATTGTTTATTTAAACACTTTGAAATCTTCGTGTCGAAAAATTAAACTGACTCAGAATTTTCTTCCCTACATAAATAATCAATAATTGCAAAGGAAAGAAATTGAAAAAAAAAGAATTTTCAAATTAGAAAAGAAATATATACATTGAAGATATTCGCTCCGGCTGGGACTCGAACCCAGGCCACTCGCTTGGAAGACCAGCGGTCTAGCCATTAGGCTATCGGAGTTCTGTCGAGCGGAGTCTTACTGCCTGACTGATACTGCCTGACTGACAGACTGACTCACTGACTGACTGATACTGACTGACTGACTCACTGACTGACCGAGACTGACTGACTAACTGCCTGACTGACTGAGACTGGACTGACTGACTGACTGACTGACTGACTAACTGACTGACTGAGACTGACTGACTGACTGCTTGACTCTCTGACTGGCTATTTCACTGACTGACTGAATGACTAAATGACTGACTGACACTGACTGACTGACTCCTTGACTACCTGACTGACTGCTTGACTGACTAACTGACTGGACAGGACTGACCGACTGACTGACTGACAGACTGACTGAATAAGGATGACTGACAGACTGACTGAATAAGGCTGACTGACTGACTGACTGACAGACTGACTGAATAAGGCTGACCGACTGACTGACTGCCTGACTGACTGACTGACTGAATGACTGACTGACTGACTGACCGAGACTGACTGACTGACTGACTGAGACTGGACTGGACTGACTGACTGACTGAGACTGGACTGGACTGACTGACTGACTGACAGCCTGACTGACTGACTTACTGAATGACTGACTGACTGACTGACCGAGACTGACTGACTGACTGAGTGAGACTGGACTGGACTGACTGACTGACTGACTGACTGAGACTGACTGACTGCTTTAGTGACTAACTGACTGCACAGGACTGACCGACTGACTGACTGACTGACTGACTGACTGACTGAATGACTGACTGACTGAGACTAAATGACTGACTGCTTGACTGACTGGCTGAAGGACTAACTGACTGACTGAGTGACTGACTGACTGGACTGACTGACTGAGACTGAATGACTGAGTGCTTGACTGATTGACTGTCAGACTGACTGACTGACTTCGCAAAAGGGAAAAATAAAAAAAAAAGAATTATAAAATTAGAAAAAAATATTTGCATTTAAGATTTCCTTTCCGGCTGGAATTTGAACCCAGGGCGACACTCATGGAAGCCCAACGCTCTCGCCAATATACTATCGGATCTCTGTTATCGGTGTCTTAATTATAATAAAAACAAAAAATGCACCTTAGTAATTATTGATCTAAAATCTTTGAAATCTAAAGGTCGAATGATTAAACTGACTCAGAATTTTCTTCCGTACATAAATAATCCATATTTGCAAAAGAAAGAAATTGAAAAAAAAAGAATCTTCAAATTAGAAGAGAAATATATACATGAAGATTTTCGTTCCGGCCGGGACTCGAACCCAGTACCACGCGCTTGGAACCCAACGGTCTAGCCATTAGGCTATCGGAGCTCTGTCGATGGAAGTCTTAAATATAATAAAAACAAAAAATGCACCTTGGTAATTATTGATTCAAACACTTTGAAATTTACAGGTCGAATAATTAAACTGACTCAGAATTTTTCTCCCTACATAAATAATCAATATTCGCAAAAGAGAAAAATTAAAAAAAAAAGAAGAAGAAATTTCAAATTAGAAACTAGAAGTATACATTGAAGATTTTCGTTCAGGCTGGGACTCGAACCCAGGGCCACTCGCTTGGAAGCCTAACACTCTAGCCATTAGTCTATGGGAGCTCTGTCGGTGGGAGTTTTAAATATAATAAAAACAAAAAATGCACCTTGGTAATTGTTTATTTAAACACTTTGAAATCTTCGTGTCGAAAAATTAAACTGACTCAGAATTTTCTTCCCTACATAAATAATCAATAATTGCAAAGGAAAGAAATTGAAAAAAAAAAGAATTTTCAAATTAGAAAAGAAATATATACATTGAAGATATTCGCTCCGGCTGGGACTCGAACCCAGGCCACTCGCTTGGAAGACCAGCGGTCTAGCCATTAGGCTATCGGAGTTCTGTCGAGCGGAGTCTTACTGCCTGACTGATACTGCCTGACTGACAGACTGACTCACTGACTGACTGATACTGACTGACTGACTCACTGACTGACCGAGACTGACTGACTAACTGCCTGACTGACTGAGACTGGACTGACTGACTGACTGACTGACTGACTAACTGACTGACTGAGACTGACTGACTGACTGCTTGACTCTCTGACTGGCCATTTCACTGACTGACTGAATGACTAAATGACTGAATGACACTGACTGACTGACTGCTTGACTACCTGACTGACTGCTTGACTGACTAACTGACTGGACAGGACTGACCGACTGACTGAATGACAGACTGACTGAATAAGGATGAGTGACAGACTGACTGAATAAGGCTGACTGACTGACTGACTGACAGACTGACTGAATAAGGCTGACCGACTGACTGACTGCCTGACTGACTGACTGACTGAATGACTGACTGACTGACTGACCGAGACTGAGTGACTGACTGAGACTGGACTGGACTGACTGACTGACTGAGACTGGACTGGACTGACTGACTGACTGACTGACTGAGACTGACTGACTGCTTTAGTGACTAACTGACTGCACAGGACTGACCGACTGACTGACTGACTGACTGCCTGACTGACTGAATGACTGAATGACTGACTGACTGAGACTAAATGACTGACTGCTTGACTGACTGGCTGAAGGACTAACTGACTGACTGAGACTGAATGACTGAGTGCTTGACTGATTGACTGTCAGACTGACTGACTGACTTCGCAAAAGGGAAAAATAAAAAAAAAAAGAATTATAAAATTAGAAAAAAATATTTGCATTTAAGATTTCCTTTCCGGCTGGAATTTGAACCCAGGGCGACACTCATGGAAGCCCAACGCTCTCGCCAATATACTATCGGATCTCTGTTGATCGGTGTCTTAATTATAATAAAAACAAAAAATGCACCTTTGTAATTATTGATCTAAAATCTTTGAAATCTAAAGGTCGAATGATTAAACTGACTCAGAATTTTCTTCCGTACATAAATAATCCATATTTGCAAAAGAAAGAAATTGAAAAAAAAAGAATCTTCAAATTAGAAGAGAAATATATACATGGAAGATTTTCGTTCCGGCCGGGACTCGAACCCAGTACCACGCGCTTGGAACCCAACGGTCTAGCCATTAGACTATCGGAGCTCTGTCGATGGAAGTCTTAAATATAATAAAAACAAAAAATGCACCTTGGTAATTATTGATTCAAACACTTTGAAATTTACAGGTCGAATAATTAAACTGACTCAGAATTTTTCTCCCTACATAAATAATCAATATTCGCAAAAGAGAAAAATTAAAAAAAAAGAAGAAGAAATTTCAAATTAGAAACTAAAAGTATACATTAAAGATTTTCGTTCAGGCTGGGACTCGAACCCAGGGCCACTCGCTTGGAAGCCTAACACTCTAGCCATTAGTCTATGGGCGCTCTGTCGGTGGGAGTTTTAAATATAATAAAAACAAAAAATGCACCTTGGTAATTGTTTATTTAAACACTTTGAAATCTTCGTGTCGAAAAATTAAACTGACTCAGAATTTTCTTCCCTACATAAATAATCAATAATTGCAAAGGAAAGAAATTGAAAAAAAAAAGAATTTTCAAATTAGAAAAGAAATATATACATTGAAGATATTCGCTCCGGCTGGGACTCGAACCCAGGCCACTCGCTTGGAAGACCAGCGGTCTAGCCATTAGGCTATCGGAGTTCTGTCGAGCGGAGTCTTACTGCCTGACTGATACTGCCTGACTGACAGACTGACTCACTGACTGACTGATACTGACTGACTGACTCACTGACTGACCGAGACTGACTGACTAATTGCCTGACTGACTGAGACTGGACTGACTGACTGACTGACTGACTGACTGACTAACTGACTGACTGAGACTGACTGACTGATTGCTTGACTCTCTGACTGGCTATTTCACTGACTGACTGAATGACTAAATGACTGACTGACACTGACTGACTGACTGCTTGACTACCTGACTGACTGCTTGACTGACTAACTGACTGGACAGGACTGACCGACTGACTGACTGACAGACTGACTGAATAAGGATGACTGACAGACTGACTGAATAAGGCTGACTGACTGACTGACTGACAGACTGACTGAATAAGGCTGACCGACTGACTGAATGACTGACTGACTGACTGACCGAGACTGACTGACTGACTGACTGAGACTGGACTGGACTGACTGACTGACTGACTGACTGAGACTGACTGACTGCTTTAGTGACTAACTGACTGCACACGACTGACCGACTGACTGACTGACTGACTGCCTGACTGACTGACTGACTGAATGACTGACTGACTGAGACTAAATGACTGACTGCTTGACTGACTGGCTGAAGGACTAACTGACTGACTGAGTGACTGACTGACTGGACTGACTGACTGAGACTGAATGACTGAGTGCTTGACTGATTGACTGTCAGACTGACTGACTGACTTCGCAAAAGGGAAAAATAAAAGAAAAAGAATTATAAAATTAGAAAAAAATATTTGCATTTAAGATTTCCTTTCCGGCCGGGACTCGAACCCAGTACCACGCGCTAGGAACCCAACGGTCTAGCCATTAGGCTATCGGAGCTCTGTCGATGGAAGTCTTAAATATAATAAAAACAAAAAATGCACCTTGGTAATTATTGATTCAAACACTTTGAAATTTACAGGTCGAATAATTAAACTGACTCAGAATTTTTCTCCCTACATAAATAATCAATATTCGCAAAAGAGAAAAATTAAAAAAAAAAGAAGAAGAAATTTCAAATTAGAAACTAAAAGTATACATTGAAGATTTTCGTTCAGGCTGGGACTCGAACCCAGGGCCACTCGCTTGGAAGCCTAACACTCTAGCCATTAGTCTATGGGAGCTCTGTCGGTGGGAGTTTTAAATATAATAAAAACAAAAAATGCACCTTGGTAATTGTTTATTTAAACACTTTGAAATCTTCGTGTCGAAAAATTAAACTGACTCAGAATTTTCTTCCCTACATAAATAATCAATAATTGCAAAGGAAAGAAATTGAAAAAAAAAAGAATTTTCAAATTAGAAAAGAAATACATACATTGAAGATATTCGCTCCGGCTGGGACTCGAACCCAGGCCACTCGCTTGGAAGACCAGCGGTCTAGCCATTAGGCTATCGGAGTTCTGTCGAGCGGAGTCTTACTGCCTGACTGATACTGCCTGACTGACAGACTGACTCACTGACTGACTGATACTGACTGACTCACTGACTGACCGAGACTGACTGACTAATTGCCTGACTGACTGAGACTGGACTGACTGACTGACTGACTGACTAACTGACTGACTGAGACTGACTGACTGACTGCTTGACTCTCTGACTGGCTATTTCACTGACTGACTGAATGACTAAATGACTGACTGACACTGACTGACTGACTGCTTGACTACCTGACTGACTGCTTGACTGACTGACTGACTGGACAGGACTGACCGACTGACTGACTGACAGACTGACTGAATAAGGATGACTGACAGACTGACTGAATAAGGCTGACTGACTGACTGACTGACAGAATGACTGAATAAGGCTGACCGACTGACTGACTGCCTGACTGACTGACTGACTGAATGAATGACTGACTGACCGAGACTGACTGACTGACTGACTGACTGAGACTGACTGACTGCTTTAGTGACTAACTGACTGCACAGGACTGACCTACTGACTGACTGACTGACTGCCTGACTGACTGACTGAATGACTGACTGACTGAGACTAAATGACTGACTGCTTGACTGACTGGCTGAAGGACTAACTGACTGACTGAGTGACTGACTGACTGGACTGACTGACTGAGACTGAATGACTGAGTGCTTGACTGATTGACTGTCAGACTGACTGACTGACTTCGCAAAAGGGAAAAATAAAAATAAAAGAATTATAAAATTAGAAAAAAATATTTGCATTTAAGATTTCCTTTCCGGCTGGGATTTGAACCCAGGGCGACACTCATGGAAGCCCAACGCTCTCGCCAATATACTATCGGATCTCTGTTGATCGGTGTCTTAATTATAATAAAAACAAAAAATGCACCTTAGTAATTATTGATCTAAAATCTTTGAAATCTAAAGGTCGAATGATTAAACTGACTCAGAATTTTCTTCCGTACATAAATAATCCATATTTGCAAAAGAAAGAAATTGAAAAAAAAAAGAATCTTCAAATTAGAAGACAAATATATACATGGAAGATTTTCGTTCCGGCCGGGACTCGAACCCAGTACCACGCGCTTGGAACCCAACGGTCTAGCCATTAGGCTATCGGAGCTCTGTCGATGGAAGTCTTAAATATAATAAAAACAAAAAATGCACCTTGGTAATTATTGATTCAAACACTTTGAAATTTACAGGTCGAATAATTAAACTGACTCAGAATTTTTCTCCCTACATAAATAATCAATATTCGCAAAAGAGAAAAATTAAAAAAAAAAGAAGAAGAAATTTCAAATTAGAAACTAAAAGTATACATTGAAGATTTTCGTTCAGGCTGGGACTCGAACCCAGGGCCACTCGCTTGGAAGCCTAACACTCTAGCCATTAGTCTATGGGAGCTCTGTCGGTGGGAGTTTTAAATATAATAAAAACAAAAAATGCACCTTGGTAATTGTTTATTTAAACACTTTGAAATCTTCGTGTCGAAAAATTAAACTGACTCAGAATTTTCTTCCCTACATAAATAATCAATAATTGCAAAGGAAAGAAATTGAAAAAAAAAAGAATTTTCAAATTAGAAAAGAAATATATACATTGAAGATATTCGCTCCGGCTGGGACTCGAACCCAGGCCACTCGCTTGGAAGACCAGCGGTCTAGCCATTAGGCTATCGGAGTTCTGTCGAGCGGAGTCTTACTGCCTGACTGATACTGCCTGACTGACAGACTGACTCACTGACTGACTGATACTGACTGACTGACTCACTGACTGACCGAGACTGACTGACTAACTGCCTGACTGACTGAGACTGGACTGACTGACTGACTGACTGACTGACTAACTGACTGACTGAGACTGACTGACTGACTGCTTGACTCTCTGACTGGCTATTTCACTGACTGACTGAATGACTAAATGACTGACTGACACTGAGTGACTGACTGCTTGACTACCTGACTGACTGCTTGACTGACTAACTGACTGGACAGGACTGACCGACTGACTGACTGACAGACTGACTGAATAAGGATGACTGACAGACTGACTGAATAAGGCTGACTGACTGACTGACTGACAGACTGACTGAATAAGGCTGACCGACTGACTGACTGCCTGACTGACTGACTGACTGAATGACTGACTGACTGACTGACCGAGACTGACTGACTGACTGACTGAGACTGGACTGGACTGACTGACTGACTGACTGACTGAGACTGACTGACTGCTTTAGTGACTAACTGACTGCACAGGACTGACCGACTGACTGACTGACTGACTGCCTGACTGGACTGACTGACTGAGACTGAATGACTGAGTGCTTGACTGATTGACTGTCAGACTGACTGACTGACTTCGCAAAAGGGAAAAATAAAAATAAAAGAATTATAAAATTAGAAAAAAATATTTGCATTTAAGATTTCCTTTCCGGCTGGGATTTGAACCCAGGGCGACACTCATGGAAGCCCAACGCTCTCGCCAATATACTATCGGATCTCTGTTGATCGGTGTCTTAATTATAATAAAAACAAAAAATGCACCTTAGTAATTATTGATCTAAAATCTTTGAATTCTAAAGGTCGAATGATTAAACTGACTCAGAATTTTCTTCCGTACATAAATAATCCATATTTGCAAAAGAAAGAAATTGAAAAAAAAAAGAATCTTCAAATTAGAAGAGAAATATATACATGGAAGATTTTCGTTCCGGCCGGGACTCGAACCCAGTACGACGCGCTTGGAACCCAACGGTCTAGCCATTAGGCTATCGGAGCTCTGTCGATGGAAGTCTTAAATATAATAAAAACAAAAAATGCACCTTGGTAATTATTGATTCAAACACTTTGAAATTTACAGGTCGAATAATTAAACTGACTCAGAATTTTTCTCCCTACATAAATAATCAATATTCGCAAAAGAGAAAAATTAAAAAAAAAAGAAGAAGAAATTTCAAATTAGAAACTAAAAGTATACTTTGAAGATTTTCGTTCAGGCTGGGACTCGAACCCAGGGCCACTCGCTTGGAAGCCTAACACTCTAGCCATTAGTCTATGGGAGCTCTGTCGGTGGGAGTTTTAAATATAATAAAAACAAAAAATGCACCTTGGTAATTGTTTATTTAAACACTTTGAAATCTTCGTGTCGAAAAATTAAACTGACTCAGAATTTTCTTCCCTACATAAATAATCAATAATTGCAAAGGAAAGAAATTGAAAAAAAAAGAATTTTCAAATTAGAAAAGAAATATATACATTGAAGATATTCGCTTTGGCTGGGACTCGAACCCAGGCCACTCGCTTGGAAGACCAGCGGTCTAGCCATTAGGCTATCGGAGTTCTGTCGAGCGGAGTCTTACTGCCTGACTGATACTGCCTGACTGACAGACTGACTCACTGACTGACTGATACTGACTGACTGACTCACTGACTGACCGAGACTGACTGACTAACTGCCTGACTGACTGAGACTGGACTGACTGACTGACTGACTGACTGACTGACTAACTGACTGACTGAGACTGACTGACTGACTGCTTGACTCTCTGACTGGCTATTTCACTGACTGACTGAATGACTAAATGACTGACTGACTGACTGCTTGACTACCTGACTGACTGCTTGACTGACTAACTGACTGGACAGGACTGACCGACTGACTGACTGACAGACTGACTGAATAAGGATGACTGACAGACTGACTGAATAAGGCTGACTGACTGACTGACTGACAGACTGACTGAATAAGGCTGACCGACTGACTGACTGCCTGACTGACTGACTGAATGAATGACTGACTGACTGACTGACCGAGACTGACTGACTGACTGACTGAGACTGGACTGGACTGACTGACTGACTGACTGACTGAGACTGACTGACTGCTTTAGTGACTAACTGACTGCACAGGACTGACCGACTGACTGACTGACTGACTGCATGACTGACTGACTGACTGAATGACTGACTGACTGACTGAATGACTGACTGCTTGACTGACTGGCTGAAGGACTAACTGACTGACTGAGTGACTGACTGACTGGACTGACTGACTGAGACTGAATGACTGAGTGCTTGACTGATTGACTGTCAGACTGACTGACTGACTTCGCAAAAGGGAAAAATAAAAATAAAAGAATTATAAAAAAATATTTGCATTTAAGATTTCCTTTCCGGCTGGGATTTGAACCCAGGGCGACACTCATGGAAGCCCAACGCTCTCGCCAATATACTATCGGATCTCTGTTGATCAATGTCTTAATTATAATAAAAACAAAAAATGCACCTTAGTAATTATTGATCTAAAATCTTTGAAATCTAAAGGTCGAATGATTAAACTGACTCAGAATTTTCTTCCGTACATAAATAATCCATATTTGCAAAAGAAAGAAATTGAAAAAAAAAAGAATCTTCAAATTAGTAGAGAAATATATACATGGAAGATTTTCGTTCCGGCCGGGACTCGAACCCAGTACCACGCGCTTGGAACCCAACGGTCTAGCCATTAGGCTATCGGAGCTCTGTCGATGGAAGTCTTAAATATAATAAAAACAAAAAATGCACCTTGGTAATTATTGATTCAAACACTTTGAAATTTACAGGTCGAATAATTAAACTGACTCAGAATTTTTCTCCCTACATAAATAATCAATATTCGCAAAAGAGAAAAATTAAAAAAAAAGAAGAAGAAATTTCAAATTAGAAACTAAAAGTATACATTGAAGATTTTCGTTCAGGCTGGGACTCGAACCCAGGGCCACTCGCTTGGAAGCCTAACACTCTAGCCATTAGTCTATGGGAGCTCTGTCGGTGGGAGTTTTAAATATAATAAAAACAAAAAATGCACCTTGGTAATTGTTTATTTAAACACTTTGAAATCTTCGTGTCGAAAAATTAAACTGACTCAGAATTTTCTTCCCTACATAAATAATCAATAATTGCAAAGGAAAGAAATTGAAAAAAAAAGAATTTTCAAATTAGAAAAGAAATATATACATTGAAGATATTCGCTCCGGCTGGGACTCGAACCCAGGCCACTCGCTTGGAAGACCAGCGGTCTAGCCATTAGGCTATCGGAGTTCTGTCGAGCGGAGTCTTACTGCCTGACTGATACTGCCTGACTGACAGACTGACTCACTGACTGACTGATACTGACTGACTGACTCACTGACTGACCGAGACTGACTGACTAACTGCCTGACTGACTGAGACTGGACTGACTGACTGACTGACTGACTGACTGACTAACTGACTGACTGAGACTGACTGACTGACTGCTTGACTCTCTGACTGGCTATTTCACTGACTGACTGAATGACTAAATGACTGACTGACACTGAGTGACTGACTGCTTGACTACCTGACTGACTGGACAGGACTGACCGACTGACTGACTGACAGACTGACTGAATAAGGATGACTGACAGACTGACTGAATAAGGCTGACTGACTGACTGACTGACAGACTGACTGAATAAGGCTGACCGACTGACTGACTGCCTGACTGACTGACTGACTGAATGACTGACTGACTGACTGACCGAGACTGACTGACTGACTGACTGAGACTGGACTGGACTGACTGACTGACTGACTGACTGAGACTGACTGACTGCTTTAGTGACTAACTGACTGCACAGGACTGACCGACTGACTGACTGACTGACTGCCTGACTGGACTGACTGACTGAGACTGAATGACTGAGTGCTTGACTGATTGACTGTCAGACTGACTGACTGACTTCGCAAAAGGGAAAAATAAAAATAAAAGAATTATAAAATTAGAAAAAAATATTTGCATTTAAGATTTCCTTTCCGGCTGGGATTTGAACCCAGGGCGACACTCATGGAAGCCCAACGCTCTCGCCAATATACTATCGGATCTCTGTTGATCGGTGTCTTAATTATAATAAAAACAAAAAATGCTCCTTAGTAATTATTGATCTAAACTCTTTGAAATCTAAAGGACGAATGATTAAACTGACTCAGAATTTTCTTCCGTACATAAATAATCCATATTTGCAAAAGAAAGAAATTGAAAAAAAAAAGGAATCTTCAAATTAGTAGAGAAATATATACATGGAAGATTTTCGTTCCGGCCGGGACTCGAACCCAGTACCACGCGCTTGGAACCCAACGGTCTAGCCATTAGGCTATCGGAGCTCTGTCGATGGAAGTCTTAAATATAATAAAAACAAAAAATGCACCTTGGTAATTATTGATTCAAACACTTTGAAATTTACAGGTCGAATAATTAAACTGACTCAGAATTTTTCTCCCTACATAAATAATCAATATTCGCAAAAGAGAAAAATTAAAAAAAAAGAAGAAGAAATTTCAAATTAGAAACTAAAAGTATACATTGAAGATTTTCGTTCAGGCTGGGACTCGAACCCAGGGCCACTCGCTTGGAAGCCTAACACTCTAGCCATTAGTCTATGGGAGCTCTGTCGGTGGGAGTTTTAAATATAATAAAAACAAAAAATGCACCTTGGTAATTGTTTATTTAAACACTTTGAAATCTTCGTGTCGAAAAATTAAACTGACTCAGAATTTTCTTCCCTACATAAATAATCAATAATTGCAAAGGAAAGAAATTGAAAAAAAAAGAATTTTCAAATTAGAAAAGAAATATATACATTGAAGATATTCGCTCCGGCTGGGACTCGAACCCAGGCCACTCGCTTGGAAGACCAGCGGTCTAGCCATTAGGCTATCGGAGTTCTGTCGAGCGGAGTCTTACTGCCTGACTGATACTGCCTGACTGACAGACTGACTCACTGACTGACTGATACTGACTGACTGACTCACTGACTGACCGAGACTGACTGACTAACTGCCTGACTGACTGAGACTGGACTGACTGACTGACTGACTGACTGACTGACTAACTGACTGACTGAGACTGACTGACTGACTGCTTGACTCTCTGACTGGCTATTTCACTGACTGACTGAATGACTAAATGACTGACTGACTGACTGCTTGACTACCTGACTGACTGCTTGACTGACTAACTGACTGGACAGGACTGACCGACTGACTGACTGACAGACTGACTGAATAAGGATGACTGACAGACTGACTGAATAAGGCTGACTGACTGACTGACTGACAGACTGACTGAATAAGGCTGACCGACTGACTGACTGCCTGACTGACTGACTGAATGAATGACTGACTGACTGACTGACCGAGACTGACTGACTGACTGACTGAGACTGGACTGGACTGACTGACTGACTGACTGACTGAGACTGACTGACTGCTTTAGTGACTAACTGACTGCACAGGACTGACCGACTGACTGACTGACTGACTGCCTGACTGGACTGACTGACTGAGACTGAATGACTGAGTGCTTGACTGATTGACTGTCAGACTGACTGACTGACTTCGCAAAAGGGAAAAATAAAAATAAAAGAATTATAAAATTAGAAAAAAATATTTGCATTTAAGATTTCCTTTCCGGCTGGGATTTGAACCCAGGGCGACACTCATGGAAGCCCAACGCTCTCGCCAATATACTATCGGATCTCTGTTGATCGGTGTCTTAATTATAATAAAAACAAAAAATGCTCCTTAGTAATTATTGATCTAAACTCTTTGAAATCTAAAGGACGAATGATTAAACTGACTCAGAATTTTCTTCCGTACATAAATAATCCATATTTGCAAAAGAAAGAAATTGAAAAAAAAAAGAATCTTCAAATTAGAAGAGAAATATATACATGGAAGATTTTCGTTCCGGCCGGGACTCGAACCCAGTACGACGCGCTTGGAACCCAACGGTCTAGCCATTAGGCTATCGGAGCTCTGTCGATGGAAGTCTTAAATATAATAAAAACAAAAAATGCACCTTGGTAATTATTGATTCAAACACTTTGAAATTTACAGGTCGAATAATTAAACTGACTCAGAATTTTTCTCCCTACATAAATAATCAATATTCGCAAAAGAGAAAAATTAAAAAAAAAAGAAGAAGAAATTTCAAATTAGAAACTAAAAGTATACTTTGAAGATTTTCGTTCAGGCTGGGACTCGAACCCAGGGCCACTCGCTTGGAAGCCTAACACTCTAGCCATTAGTCTATGGGAGCTCAGTCGGTGGGAGTTTTAAATATAATAAAAACAAAAAATGCACCTTGGTAATTGTTTATTTAAACACTTTGAAATCTTCGTGTCGAAAAATTAAACTGACTCAGAATTTTCTTCCCTACATAAATAATCAATAATTGCAAAGGAAAGAAATTGAAAAAAAAAGAATTTTCAAATTAGAAAAGAAATATATACATTGAAGATATTCGCTCCGGCTGGGACTCGAACCCAGGCCACTCGCTTGGAAGACCAGCGGTCTAGCCATTAGGCTATCGGAGTTCTGTCGAGCGGAGTCTTACTGCCTGACTGATACTGCCTGACTGACAGACTGACTCACTGACTGACTGATACTGACTGACTGACTCACTGACTGACCGAGACTGACTGACTAACTGCCTGACTGACTGAGACTGGACTGACTGACTGACTGACTGACTGACTGACTAACTGACTGACTGAGACTGACTGACTGACTGCTTGACTCTCTGACTGGCTATTTCACTGACTGACTGAATGACTAAATGACTGACTGACACTGACTGACTGACTGCTTGACTACCTGACTGACTGCTTGACTGACTAACTGACTGGACAGGACTGACCGACTGACTGACTGACAGACTGACTGAATAAGGATGACTGACAGACTGACTGAATAAGGCTGACTGACTGACTGACTGACAGACTGACTGAATAAGGCTGACCGACTGACTGACTGCCTGACTGACTGACTGAATGAATGACTGACTGACTGACTGACCGAGACTGACTGACTGACTGACTGAGACTGGACTGGACTGACTGACTGACTGACTGACTGAGACTGACTGACTGCTTTAGTGACTAACTGACTGCACAGGACTGACCGACTGACTGACTGACTGACTGCATGACTGACTGACTGACTGAATGACTGACTGACTGACTGAATGACTGACTGCTTGACTGACTGGCTGAAGGACTAACTGACTGACTGAGTGACTGACTGACTGGACTGACTGACTGAGACTGAATGACTGAGTGCTTGACTGATTGACTGTCAGACTGACTGACTGACTTCGCAAAAGGGAAAAATAAAAATAAAAGAATTATAAAAAAATATTTGCATTTAAGATTTCCTTTCCGGCTGGGATTTGAACCCAGGGCGACACTCATGGAAGCCCAACGCTCTCGCCAATATACTATCGGATCTCTGTTGATCGGTGTCTTAATTATAATAAAAACAAAAAATGCACCTTAGTAATTATTGATCTAAAATCTTTGAAATCTAAAGGTCGAATGATTAAACTGACTCAGAATTTTCTTCCGTACATAAATAATCCATATTTGCAAAAGAAAGAAATTGAAAAAAAAAAAGAATCTTCAAATTAGTAGAGAAATATATACATGGAAGATTTTCGTTCCGGCCGGGACTCGAACCCAGTACCACGCGCTTGGAACCCAACGGTCTAGCCATTAGGCTATCGGAGCTCTGTCGATGGAAGTCTTAAATATAATAAAAACAAAAAATGCACCTTGGTAATTATTGATTCAAACACTTTGAAATTTACAGGTCGAATAATTAAACTGACTCAGAATTTTCTTCCCTACATAAATAATCAATAATTGCAAAGGAAAGAAATTGAAAAAAAAAGAATTTTCAAATTAGAAAAGAAATATATACATTGAAGATATTCGCTCCGGCTGGGACTCGAACCCAGGCCACTCGCTTGGAAGACCAGCGGTCTAGCCATTAGGCTATCGGAGTTCTGTCGAGCGGAGTCTTACTGCCTGACTGATACTGCCTGACTGACAGACTGACTCACTGACTGACTGATACTGACTGACTGACCGAGACTGACTGACCGAGACTGACTGACTAACTGCCTGACTGACTGAGACTGGACTGACTGACTGACTGACTGACTGACTGACTAACTGAGACTGACTGACTGACTGCTTGACTCTCTGACTGGCTATTTCACTGACTGACTGAATGACTAAATGACTGACTGACACTGACTGACTGACTGCTTGACTACCTGACTGACTGCTTGACTGACTAACTGACTGGACAGGACTGACCGACTGACTGACTGACAGACTGACTGAATAAGGATGACTGACAGACTGACTGAATAAGGCTGACTGACTGACTGACAGACTGACTGAATAAGGCTGACCGACTGACTGACTGCCTGACTGACTGACTGACTGAATGACTGACTGACTGACTGACCGAGACTGACTGACTGACTGACTGAGACTGGACTGGACTGACTGACTGACTGACTGACTGAGACTGACTGACTGCTTTAGTGACTAACTGACTGCACAGGACTGACCGACTGACTGACTGACTGACTGAATGACTGACTGACTGAGACTAAATGACTGACTGCTTGACTGACTGGCTGAAGGACTAACTGACTGACTGAGTGACTGACTGACTGGACTGACTGACTGAGACTGAAAGACTGAGTGCTTGACTGATTGACTGTCAGACTGACTGACTGACTTCGCAAAAGGGAAAAATAAAAAAAAAAGAATTATAAAATTAGAAAAAAATATTTGCATTTAAGATTTCCTTTCCGGCCGGGACTCGAACCCAGTACCACGCGCTAGGAACCCAACGGTCTAGCCATTAGGCTATCGGAGCTCTGTCGATGGAAGTCTTAAATATAATAAAAACAAAAAATGCACCTTGGTAATTATTGATTCAAACACTTTGAAATTTACAGGTCGAATAATTAAACTGACTCAGAATTTTTCTCCCTACATAAATAATCAATATTCGCAAAAGAGAAAAATTTAAAAAAAAAAGAAGAAGAAATTTCAAATTAGAAACTAAAAGTATACATTGAAGATTTTCGTTCAGGCTGGGACTCGAACCCAGGGCCACTCGCTTGGAAGCCTAACACTCTAGCCATTAGTCTATGGGAGCTCTGTCGGTGGGAGTTTTAAATATAATAAAAACAAAAAATGCACCTTGGTAATTGTTTATTTAAACACTTTGAAATCTTCGTGTCGAAAAATTAAACTGACTCAGAATTTTCTTCCCTACATAAATAATCAATAATTGCAAAGGAAAGAAATTGAAAAAAAAAAAGAATTTTCAAATTAGAAAAGAAATATATACATTGAAGATATTCGCTCTGGCTGGGACTCGAACCCAGGCCACTCGCTTGGAAGACCAGCGGTCTAGCCATTAGGCTATCGGAGTTCTGTCGAGCGGAGTATTACTGCCTGACTGATACTGCCTGACTGACAGACTGACTCACTGACTGACTGATACTGACTGACTGACTCACTGACTGACCGAGAATGACTGACTAACTGCCTGACTGACTGAGACTGGACTGACTGACTGACTGACTGACTGACTAACTGACTGACTGAGACTGACTGACTGACTGCTTGACTCTCTGACTGGCTATTTCACTGACTGACTGAATGACTAAATGACTGACTGACTGCTTGACTACCTGACTGACTGCTTGACTGACTAACTGACTGGACAGGACTGACTGGACAGGACTGACCGACTGACTGACTGACAGACTGACTGAATAAGGATGACTGACAGACTGACTGAATAAGGCTGACTGACTGACTGACTGACAGACTGACTGAATAAGGCTGACCGACTGACTGACTGCCTGACTGACTGACTGACTGAATGACTGACTGACTGACTGACCGAGACTGACTGACTGACTGACTGAGACTGGACTGGACTGACTGACTGACTGACTGACTGAGACTGACTGACTGCTTTAGTGACTAACTGACTGCACAGGACTGACCGACTGACTGACTGACTGACTGCCTGACTGACTGACTGACTGAATGACTGACTGACTGAGACTAAATGACTGACTGCTTGACTGACTGGCTGAAGGACTAACTGACTGACTGAGTGACTGACTGACTGGACTGAATGACTGAGACTGAATGACTGAGTGCTTGACTGATTGACTGTCAGACTGACTGACTGACTTCGCAAAAGGGAAAAATAAAAAAAAAAGAATTATAAAATTAGAAAAAAATATTTGCATTTAAGATTTCCTTTCCGGCCGGGACTCGAACCCAGTACCACGCGCTAGGAACCCAACGGTCTAGCCATTAGGCTATCGGAGCTCTGTCGATGGAAGTCTTAAATATAATAAAAACAAAAAATGCACCTTGGTAATTATTGATTCAAACACTTTGAAATTTACAGGTCAAATAATTAAACTGACTCAGAATTTTTCTCCCTACATAAATAATCAATATTCGCAAAAGAGAAAAATTAAAAAAAAAAGAAGAAGAAATTTCAAATTAGAAACTAAAAGTATACATTGAAGATTTTCGTTCAGGTTGGGACTCGAACCCAGGGCCACTCGCTTGGAAGCCTAACACTCTAGCCATTAGTCTATGGGAGCTCTGTCGGTGGGAGTTTTAAATATAATAAAAACAAAAAATGCACCTTGGTAATTGTTTATTTAAACACTTTGAAATCTTCGTGTCGAAAAATTAAACTGACTCAGAATTTTCTTCCCTACATAAATAATCAATAATTGCAAAGGAAAGAAATTGAAAAAAAAAGAATTTTCAAATTAGAAAAGAAATATATACATTGAAGATATTCGCTCCGGCTGGGACTCGAACCCAGGCCACTCGCTTGGAAGACCAGCGGTCTAGCCATTACGCTATCGGAGTTCTGTCGAGCGGAATCTTACTGCCTGACTGATACTGCCTGACTGACAGACTGACTCACTGACTGACTGATACTGACTGACTGACTCACTGACTGACCGAGACTGACTGACTAACTGCCTGACTGACTGAGACTGGACTGACTGACTGACTGACTGACTGACTGACTAACTGACTGACTGAGACTGACTGACTGACTGCTTGACTCTCTGACTGGCTATTTCACTGACTGACTGAATGACTAAATGACTGACTGACTGACTGCTTGACTACCTGACTGACTGCTTGACTGACTAACTGACTGGACAGGACTGACCGACTGACTGACTGACAGACTGACTGAATAAGGATGACTGACAGACTGACTGAATAAGGCTGACTGACTGACTGACTGACAGACTGACTGAATAAGGCTGACCGACTGACTGACTGCCTGACTGACTGACTGCCTGACTGACTGACTGACTGAATGACTGACTGACTGACTGACCGAGACTGACTGACTGACTGACTGACTGACTGAGACTGACTGACTGCTTTAGTGACTAACTGACTGCACAGGACTGACCGACTGACTGACTGACTGACTGCCTGACTGACTGAATGACTGACTGACTGAGACTAAATGACTGACTGCTTGACTGACTGGCTGAAGGACTAACTGACTGACTGAGTGACTGACTGACTGGACTGACTGACTGAGACTGAATGACTGAGTGCTTGACTGATTGACTGTCAGACTGACTGACTGACTTCGCAAAAGGGAAAAATAAAAAAAAAAGAATTATAAAATTAGAAAAAAATATTTGCATTTAAGATTTCCTTTCCGGCCGGGACTCGAACCCAGTACCACGCGCTAGGAACCCAACGGTCTAGCCATTAGGCTATCGGAGCTCTGTCGATGGAAGTCTTAAATATAATAAAAACAAAAAATGCACCTTGGTAATTATTGATTCAAACACTTTGAAATTTACAGGTCGAATAATTAAACTGACTCAGAATTTTTCTCCCTACATAAATAATCAATATTCGCAAAAGAGAAAAATTAAAAAAAAAAGAAGAAGAAATTTCAAATTAGAAACTAAAAGTATACATTGAAGATTTTCGTTCAGGCTGTGACTCGAACCCAGGGCCACTCGCTTGGAAGCCTAACACTCTAGCCATTAGTCTATGGGAGCTCTGTCGGTGGGAGTTTTAAATATAATAAAAACAAAAAATGCACCTTGGTAATTGTTTATTTAAACACTTTGAAATCTTCGTGTCGAAAAATTAAACTGACTCAGAATTTTCTTCCCTACATAAATAATCAATAATTGCAAAGGAAAGAAATTGAAAAAAAAAAGAATTTTCAAATTAGAAAAGAAATATATACATTGAAGATATTCGCTCCGGCTGGGACTCGAACCCAGGCCACTCGCTTGGAAGACCAGCGGTCTAGCCATTAGGCTATCGGAGTTCTGTCGAGCGGAGTCTTACTGCCTGACTGATACTGCCTGACTGACAGACTGACTCACTGACTGACTGATACTGACTGACTGACTCACTGACTGACCGAGACTGACTGACTAACTGCCTGACTGACTGAGACTGGACTGACTGACTGACTGACTGACTGACTGACTAACTGACTGACTGAGACTGACTGACTGACTGCTTGACTCTCTGACTGGCTATTTCACTGACTGACTGAATGACTAAATGACACTGACTGACTGACTGCTTGACTACCTGACTGACTGCTTGACTGACTAACTGACTGGACAGGACTGACCGACTGACTGACTGACAGACTGACTGAATAAGGATGACTGACAGACTGACTGAATAAGGCTGACTGACTGACTGACTGACAGACTGACTGAATAAGGCTGACCGACTGACTGACTGCCTGACTGACTGACTGACTGACTGACTGACTGAATGACTGACTGACTGACTGACCGAGACTGACTGACTGACTGACTGAGACTGGACTGGACTGACTGACTGACTGACTGACTGAGACTGACTGACTGCTTTAGTGACTAACTGACTGCACAGGACTGACCGACTGACCGACTGACTGACTGCCTGACTGACTGACTGACTGAATGACTGACTGACTGAGACTAAATGACTGACTGCTTGACTGACTGGCTGAAGGACTAACTGACTGACTGAGTGACTGACTGACTGGACTGACTGACTGAGACTGAATGACTGAGTGCTTGACTGATTGACTGTCAGACTGACTGACTGACTTCGCAAAAGGGAAAAATAAAAAAAAAAGAATTATAAAATTAGAAAAAAATATTTGCATTTAAGATTTCCTTTCCGGCTGGGATTTGAACCCAGGGCGACACTCATGGAAGCCCAACGCTCTCGCCAATATACTATCGGATCTCTGTTGATCGGTGTCTTAATTATAATAAAAACAAAAAATGCACCTTAGTAATTATTGATCTAAAATCTTTGAAATCTAAAGGTCGAATGATTAAACTGACTCAGAATTTTCTTCCGTACATAAATAATCCATATTTGCAAAAGAAAGAAATTGAAAAAAAAAAGAATCTTCAAATTAGAAGAGAAATATATACATGGAAGATTTTCGTTCCGGCCGGGACTCGAACCCAGTACCACGCGCTTGGAACCCAACGGTCTAGCCATTAGGCTATCGGAGCTCTGTCGATGGAAGTCTTAAATATAATAAAAACAAAAAATGCACCTTGGTAATTATTGATTCAAACACTTTGAAATTTACAGGTCGAATAATTAAACTGACTCAGAATTTTTCTCCCTACATAAATAATCAATATTCGCAAAAGAGAAAAATTAAAAAAAAAAGAAGAAGAAATTTCAAATTAGAAACTAAAAGTATACATTGAAGATTTTCGTTCAGGCTGGGACTCGAACCCAGGGCCACTCGCTTGGAAGCCTAACACTCTAGCCATTAGTCTATGGGAGCTCTGTCGGTGGGAGTTTTAAATATAATAAAAACAGAAAATGCACCTTGGTAATTGTTTATTTAAACACTTTGAAATCTTTGTGTCGAAAAATTAAACTGACTCAGAATTTTCTTCCCTACATAAATAATCAATAATTGCAAAGGAAAGAAATTGAAAAAAAAAAAGAATTTTCAAATTAGAAAAGAAATTTATACATTGAAGATATTCGCTCCGGCTGGGACTCGAACCCAGGCCACTCGCTTGGAAGACCAGCGGTCTAGCCATTAGGCTATCGGAGTTCTGTCGAGCGGAGTCTTACTGCCTGACTGATACTGCCTGACTGACAGACTGACTCACTGACTGACTGATACTGACTGACTGACTCACTGACTGACCGAGAATGACTGACTAACTGCCTGACTGACTGAGACTGGACTGACTGACTGACTGACTGACTGACTAACTGACTGACTGAGACTGACTGACTGACTGCTTGACTCTCTGACTGGCTATTTCACTGACTGACTGAATGACTAAATGACTGACTGACACTGACTGACTGACTGCTTGACTCTCTGACTGGCTATTTCACTGACTGACTGACTGGACAGGACTGACTGGACAGGACTGACCGACTGACTGACTGACAGACTGACTGAATAAGGATGACTGACAGACTGACTGAATAAGGCTGACTGACTGACTGACTGACAGACTGACTGAATAAGGCTGACCGACTGACTGACTGCCTGACTGACTGACTGACTGAATGACTGTTTGACTGACTGACCGAGACTGACTGACTGACTGACTGAGACTGGACTGGACTGACTGACTGACTGACTGACTGAGACTGACTGACTGCTTTAGTGACTAACTGACTGCACAGGACTGACCGACTGACTGACTGACTGACTGACTGCCTGACCGACTGACTGACTGAATGACTGACTGACTGAGACTAAATGACTGACTGCTTGACTGACTGGCTGAAGGACTAACTGACTGACTCAGTGACTGACTGACTATACTGACTGACTGAGACTGAATGACTGAGTGCTTGACTGATTGACTGTCAGACTGACTGACTGACTTCGCAAAAGGGAAAAATAAAAAAAAAGAATTATAAAATTAGAAAAAAATATTTGCATTAAAGATTTCCTTTCCCGCTGGGATTTGAACCCAGGGCGACACTCATGGAAGCCCAACGCTCTCGCCAATATACTATCGGATCTCTGTTGATCGGTGTCTTAATTATAATAAAAACAAAAAATGCACCTTAGTAATTATTGATCTAAAATCTTTGAAATCTAAAGGTCGAATGATTAAACTGACTCAGAATTTTCTTCCGTACATAAATAATCCATATTTGCAAAAGAAAGAAATTGAAAAAAAAAAAGAATCTTCAAATTAGAAGAGAAATATATACATGGAAGATTTTCGTTCCGGCCGGGACTCGAACCCAGTACCACGCGCTTGGAACCCAACGGTCTAGCCATTAGGCTATCGGAGCTCTGTCGATGGAAGTCTTAAATATAATAAAAACAAAAAATGCACCTTGGTAATTATTGATTCAAACACTTTGAAATTTACAGGTCGAATAATTGAACTGACTCAGAATTTTTCTCCCTACATAAATAATCAATATTCGCAAAAGAGAAAAATTAAAAAAAAAAAGAAGAAGAAATTTCAAATTAGAAACTAAAAGTATACATTGAAGATTTTCGTTCAGGCTGGGACTCGAACCCAGGGCCACTCGCATGGAAGCCTAACACTCTAGCCATTAGTCTATGGGAGCTCTGTCGGTGGGAGTTTTAAATATAATAAAAACAAAAAATGCACCTTGGTAATTGTTTATTTAAACACTTTGAAATCTTCGTGTCGAAAAATTAAACTGACTCAGAATTTTCTTCCCTACATAAATAATCAATAATTGCAAAGGAAAGAAATTGAAAAAAAAAAGAATTTTCAAATTAGAAAAGAAATATATACATTGAAGATATTCGCTCCGGCTGGGACTCGAACCCAGGCCACTCGCTTGGAAGACCAGCGGTCTAGCCATTAGGCTATCGGAGTTCTGTCGAGCGGAGTCTTACTGCCTGACTGATACTGCCTGACTGACAGACTGACTCACTGACTGACTGATACTGACTGACTGACTCACTGACTGACCGAGACTGACTGACTAACTGCCTGACTGACTGAGACTGGACTGACTGACTGACTGACTGACTGACTGACTAACTGACTGACTGAGACTGACTGACTGACTGCTTGACTCTCTGACTGGCTATTTCACTGACTGACTGAATGACTAAATGACTGACTGACACTGACTGACTGACTGCTTGACTACCTGACTGACTGCTTGACTGACTAACTGACTGGACAGGACTGACCGACTGACTGACTGACAGACTGACTGAATAAGGATGACTGACAGACTGACTGAATAAGGCTGACTGACTGACTGACTGACAGACTGACTGAATAAGGCTGACCGACTGACTGACTGCCTGACTGACTGACTGACTGACTGAATGACTGACTGACTGACTGACCGAGACTGACTGACTGACTGACTGAGACTGGACTGGACTGACTGACTGACTGACTGACTGAGACTGACTGACTGCTTTAGTGACTAACTGACTGCACAGGACTGACCGACTGACTGACTGACTGACTGCCTGACTGACTGACTGAATGACTGACTGACTGAGACTAAATGACTGACTGCTTGACTGACTGGCTGAAGGACTAACTGACTGACTGAGTGACTGACTGACTGGACTGACTGACTGAGACTGAATGACTGAGTGCTTGACTGATTGACTGTCAGACTGACTGACTGACTTCGCAAAAGGGAAAAATAAAAAAAAAAGAATTATAAAATTAGAAAAAAATATTTGCATTTAAGATTTCCTTTCCGGCTGGGATTTGAACCCAGGGCGACACTCATGGAAGCCCAACGCTCTCGCCAATATACTATCGGATCTCTGTTGATCGGTGTCTTAATTATAATAAAAACAAAAAATGCACCTTAGTAATTATTGATCTGAAATTTTTGAAATCTAAAGGTCGAATGATTAAACTGACTCAGAATTTTCTTCCGTACATAAATAATCCATATTTGCAAAAGAAAGAAATTGAAAAAAAAAAGAATCTTCAAATTAGAAGAGAAATATATACATGGAAGATTTTCGTTCCGGCCGGGACTCGAACCCAGTACCACGCGCTTAGAACCCAACGGTCTAGCCATTAGGCTATCGGAGCTCTGTCGATGGAAGTCTTAAATATAATAAAAACAAAAAATGCACCTTGGTAATTATTGATTCAAACACTTTGAAATTTACAGGTCGAATAATTAAACTGACTCAGAATTTTTCTCCCTACATAAATAATCAATATTCGCAAAAGAGAAAAATTAAAAAAAAAAGAAGAAGAAATTTCAAATTAGAAACTAAAAGTATACATTGAAGATTTTCGTTCAGGCTGGGACTCGAACCCAGGGCCACTCGCTTGGAAGCCTAACACTCTAGCCATTAGTCTATGGGAGCTCTGTCGGTGGGAGTTTTAAATATAATAAAAACAAAAAATGCACCTTGGTAATTGTTTATTTAAACACTTTGAAATCTTCGTGTCGAAAAATTAAACTGACTCAGAATTTTCTTCCTTACATACATAATCAATAATTGCAAAGGAAAGAAATTGAAAAAAAAAAGAATTTTCAAATTAGAAAAGAAATATATACATTGAAGATATTCGCTCCGGCTGGGACTCGAACCCAGGCCACTCACTTGGAAGACCAGCGGTCTAGCCATTAGGCTATCGGAGTTCTGTCGAGCGGAGTCTTACTGCCTGACTGATACTGCCTGACTGACAGACTGATACTGACTGACTGACTCACTGACTGACCGAGACTGACTGACTAACTGCCTGACTGACTGAGACTGGACTGACTGACTGACTGACTGACTAACTGACTGACTGAGACTGACTGACTGACTGTTTGATTCTCTGACTGGCTATTTCACTGACTGACTGAATGACTAAATTACTGACTGACACTGACTGACTGACTGCTTGACTACCTGACTGACTACTTGACTGACTAACTGACTGGACAGGACTGACCGACTGACTGACTGACAGACTGACTGAATAAGGATGACTGACAGACTGACTGAATAAGGCTGACTGACTGACTGACTGACAGACTGACTGAATAAGGCTGACCGACTGACTGACTGCCTGACTGACTGACTTACTGAATGACTGACTGACTGACTGACCGAGACTGACTGACTGACTGAGTGAGACTGGACTGGACTGACTGACTGACTGACTGACTGAGACTGACTGACTGCTTTAGTGACTAACTGACTGCACAGGACTGACCGACTGACTGACTGACTGACTGCCTGACTGACTGACTCACTGAATGACTGACTGACTGAGACTAAATGACTGACTGCTTGACTGACTGGCTGAAGGACTAACTGACTGACTGAGTGACTGACTGACTGGACTGACTGACTGAGACTGAATGACTGAGTGCTTGACTGATTGACTGTCAGACTGACTGACTGACTTCGCAAAAGGGAAAAATAAAAAAAAAAAGAATTATAAAATTAGAAAAAAATATTTGCATTTAAGATTTCCTTTCCGGCTGGGATTTGAACCCAGGGCGACACTCATGGAAGCCCAACGCTCTCGCCAATATACTATCGGATCTCTGTTGATCGGTGTCTTAATTATAATTAAAACAAAAAATGCACCTTAGTAATTATTGATCTAAAATCTTTGAAATCTAAAGGTCGAATGATTAAACTGACTCAGAATTTTCTTCCGTACATAAATAATCCATATTTGCAAAAGAAAGAAATTGAAAAAAAAAAAGAATCTTCAAATTAGAAGAGAAATATATACATGGAAGATTTTCGTTCCGGCCGGGACTCGAACCCAGTACCACGCGCTTGGAACCCAACGGTCTAGCCATTAGGCTATCGGAGCTCTGTCGGTGGGAGTTTTAAATATAATAAAAACAAAAAATGCACCTTGGTAATTGTTTATTTAAACACTTTGAAATCTTCGTGTCGAAAAATTAAACTGACTCAGAATTTTCTTCCCTACATAAATAATCAATAATTGCAAAGGAAAGAAATTGAAAAAAAAAAAGAATTTTCAAATTAGAAAAGAAATATATACATTGAAGATATTCGCTCCGGCTGGGACACGAACCCAGGCCACTCGGTTGGAAGACCAGCGGTCTAGCCATTAGGCTATCGGAGTTCTGTCGAGCGGAGTCTTACTGCCTGACTGATACTGCCTGACTGACAGACTGACTCACTGACTGACTGACTCACTGACTGACCGAGACTGACTGACTAACTGCCTGACTGACTGAGACTGGACTGACTGACTGACTGACTGACTGACTGACTAACTGACTGACTGAGACTGACTGACTGACTGCTTGACTCTCTGACTGGCTATTTCACTGACTGACTGAATGACTAAATGACTGACTGACACTGACTGACTGACTGCTTGACTACCTGACTGACTGCTTGACTGACTAACTGACTGGACAGGACTGACCGACTGACTGACTGACAGACTGACTGAATAAGGATGACTGACAGACTGACTGAATAAGGCTGACTGACTGACTGACTGACAGACTGACTGAATAAGGCTGACCGACTGACTGACTGCCTGACTGACTGACTGACTGAATGACTGTTTGACTGACTGACCGAGCTGACTGCTTTAGTGACTAACTGACTGCACAGGACTGACCGACTGACTGACTGACTGACTGACTGCCTGACTGACTGACTGACTGAATGACTGACTGACTGAGACTAAATGACTGACTGCTTGACTGACTGGCTGAAGGACTAACTGACTGACTGAGTGACTGACTGACTGGACTGACTGACTGAGACTGAATGACTGAGTGCTTGACTGATTGACTGTCAGACTGACTGACTGACTTCGCAAAAGGGAAAAATAAAAAAGAAGAATTATAAAATTAGAAAAAAATATTTGCATTTAAGATTTCCTTTCCCGCTGGGATTTGAACCCAGGGCGACACTCATGGAAGCCCAACGCTCTCGCCAATATACTATCGGATCTCTGTTGATCGGTGTCTTAATTATAATAAAAACAAAAAATGCACCTTAGTAATTATTGATCTAAAATCTTTGAAATCTAAAGGTCGAATGATTAAACTGACTCAGAATTTTCTTCCGTACATAAATAATCCATATTTGCAAAAGAAAGAAATTGAAAAAAAAAAAGAATCTTCAAATTAGAAGAGAAATATATACATGGAAGATTTTCGTTCCGGCCGGGACTCGAACCCAGTACCACGCGCTTGGAACCCAACGGTCTAGCCATTAGGCTATCGGAGCTCTGTCGATGGAAGTCTTAAATATAATAAAAACAAAAAATGCACCTTGGTAATTATTGATTCAAACACTTTGAAATTTACAGGTCGAATAATTGAACTGACTCAGAATTTTTCTCCCTACATAAATAATCAATATTCGCAAAAGAGAAAAATTAAAAAAAAAAGAAGAAGAAATTTCAAATTAGAAACTAAAAGTATACATTGAAGATTTTCGCTCAGGCTGGGACTCGAACCCAGGGCCACTCGCATGGAAGCCTAACACTCTAGCCATTAGTCTATGGGAGCTCTGTCGGTGGGAGTTTTAAATATAATAAAAACAAAAAATGCACCTTGGTAATTGTTTATTTAAACACTTTGAAATCTTCGTGTCGAAAAATTAAACTGACTCAGAATTTTCTTCCCTACATAAATAATCAATAATTGCAAAGGAAAGAAATTGAAAAAAAAAAGAATTTTCAAATTAGAAAAGAAATATATACATTGAAGATATTCGCTCCGGCTGGGACTCGAACCCAGGCCACTCGCTTGGAAGACCAGCGGTCTAGCCATTAGGCTATCGGAGTTCTGTCGAGCGGAGTCTTACTGCCTGACTGATACTGCCTGACTGACAGACTGACTCACTGACTGACTGACTGACTCACTGACTGACCGAGACTGACTGACTAACTGCCTGACTGACTGAGACTGGACTGACTGACTGACTGACTGACTGACTGACTAACTGACTGACTGAGACTGACTGACTGACCGCTTGACTCTCTGACTGGCTATTTCACTGACTGACTGAATGACTAAATGACTGACTGAGACTGACTGACTGACTGCTTGACTCTCTGACTGGCTATTTCACTGACTGACTGAATGACTAAATGACTGACTGACACTGATTGACTGACTGCTTGACTACCTGACTGACTGCTTGACTGACTAACTGACTGGACAGGACTGACCGACTGACTGACTGACAGACTGACTGAATAAGGATGACTGACAGACTGACTGAATAAGGCTGACTGACTGACTGACTGACAGACTGACTGAATAAGGCTGACCGACTGACTGACTGCCTGACTGACTGACTGACTGAATGACTGTTTGACTGACTGACCGAGACTGACTGACTGACTGACTGAGACTGGACTGGACTGACTGACTGACTGACTGACTGAGACTGACTGACTGCTTTAGTGACTAACTGACTGCACAGGACTGACCGACTGACTGACTGACTGACTGACTGCCTGACTGACTGACTGACTGAATGACTGACTGACTGAGACTAAATGACTGACTGCTTGACTGACTGGCTGAAGGACTAACTGACTGACTGAGTGACTGACTGACTGGACTGACTGACTGAGACTGAATGACTGTGTGCTTGACTGATTGACTGTCAGACTGACTGACTGACTTCGCAAAAGGGAAAAATAAAAAAGAAGAATTATAAAATTAGAAAAAAATATTTGCATTTAAGATTTCCTTTCCCGCTGGGATTTGAACCCAGGGCGACACTCATGGAAGCCCAACGCTCTCGCCAATATACTATCGGATCTCTGTTGATCGGTTTCTTAATTATAATAAAAACAAAAAATGCACCTTAGTAATTATTGATCTAAAATCTTTGAAATCTAAAGGTCGAATGATTAAACTGACTCAGAATTTTCTTCCGTACATAAATAATCCATATTTGCAAAAGAAAGAAATTGAAAAAAAAAAAGAATCTTCAAATTAGAAGAGAAATATATACATGGGAGATTTTCGTTCCGGCCGGGACTCGAACCCAGTACCACGCGCTTGGAACCCAACGGTCTAGCCATTAGGCTATCGGAGCTCTGTCGATGGAAGTCTTAAATATAATAAAAACAAAAAATGCACCTTGGTAATTATTGATTCAAACACTTTGAAATTTACAGGTCGAATAATTGAACTGACTCAGAATTTTTCTCCCTACATAAATAATCAATATTCGCAAAAGAGAAAAATTAAAAAAAAAGAAGAAGAAATTTCAAATTAGAAACTAAAAGTATACATTGAAGATTTTCGTTCAGGCTGGGACTCGAACCCAGGGCCACTCGCATGGAAGCCTAGCACTCTAGCCATTAGTCTATGGGAGCTCTGTCGGTGGGAGTTTTAAATATAATAAAAACAAAAAATGCACCTTGGTAATTGTTTATTTAAACACTTTGAAATCTTCGTGTCGAAAAATTAAACTGACTCAGAATTTTCTTCCCTACATAAATAATCAATAATTGCAAAGGAAAGAAATTGAAAAAAAAAAAATTTTTCAAATTAGAAAAGAAATATATACATTGAAGATATTCGCTCCGGCTGGGACTCGAACCCAGGCCACTCGCTTGGAAGACCAGCGGTCTAGCCATTAGGCTATCGGAGTTCTGTCGAGCGGAGTCTTACTGCCTGACTGATACTGCCTGACTGACAGACTGACTCACTGACTGACTGATACTGACTGACTGACTCACTGACTGACCGAGACTGACTGACTAACTGCCAGACTGACTGAAACTGGACTGACTGACTGACTGACTGACTGACTAACTGACTGACTGAGACTGACTGACTGACCGCTTGACTCTCTGACTGGCTATTTCACTGACTGACTGAATGACTAAATGACTGACTGACACTGACTGACTGACTGCTTGACTACCTGACTGACTGCTTGACTGACTAACTGACTGGACAGGACTGACCGACTGACTGACTGACAGACTGACTGAATAAGGATGACTGACAGACTGACTGAATAAGGCTGACTGACTGACTGACTGACAGACTGACTGAATAAGGCTGACCGACTGACTGACTGCCTGACTGACTGACTGACTGACTGACTGACCGAGACTGACTGACTGACTGACTGAGACTGGACTGGACTGACTGACTGACTGACTGACTGAGACTGACTGACTGCTTTAGTGACTAACTGACTGCACAGGACTGACCGACTGACTGACTGACTGACTGCCTGACTGACTGACTGACTGAATGACTGACTGACTGAGACTAAATGACTGACTGCTTGACTGACTGGCTGAAGGACTAACTGACTGACTGAGTGACTGACTGACTGGACTGACTGACTGAGACTGAATGACTGAGTGCTTGACTGATTGACTGTCAGACTGACTGACTGACTTCGCAAAAGGGAAAAATAAAAAAAAAAGAATTATAAAATTAGAAAAAAATATTTGCATTTAAGATTTCCTTTCCGGCTGGGATTTGAACCCAGGGCGACACTCATGGAAGCCCAACGCTCTCGCCAATATACTATCGGATCTCTGTTGATCGGTGTCTTAATTATAATAAAAACAAAAAATGCACCTTAGTAATTATTGATCTAAAATTTTTGAAATCTAAAGGTCGAATGATTAAACTGACTCAGAATTTTCTTCCGTACATAAATAATCCATATTTGCAAAAGAAAGAAATTGAAAAAAAAAAAGAATCTTCAAATTAGAAGAGAAATATATACATGGAAGATTTTCGTTCCGGCCGGGACTCGAACCCAGTACCACGCGCTTGGAACCCAACGGTCTAGCCATTAGGCTATCGGAGCTCTGTCGATGGAAGTCTTAAATATAATAAAAACAAAAAATGCACCTTGGTAATTATTGATTCAAACACTTTGAAATTTACAGGTCGAATAATTAAACTGACTCAGAATTTTTCTCCCTACATAAATAATCAATATTCGCAAAAGAGAAAAATTAAAAAAAAAAGAAGAAATTTCAAATTAGAAACTAAAAGTATACATTGAAGATTTTCGTTCAGGCTGGGACTCGAACCCAGGGCCACTCGCTTGGAAGCCTAACACTCTAGCCATTAGTCTATGGGAGCTCTGTCGGTGGGAGTTTTAAATATAATAAAAACAAAAAATGCACCTTGGTAATTGTTTATTTAAACACTTTGAAATCTTCGTGTCGAAAAATTAAACTGACTCAGAATTTTCTTCCCTACATAAATAATCAATAATTGCAAAGGAAAGAAATTGAAAAAAAAAAGAATTTTCAAATTAGAAAAGAAATATATACATTGAAGATATTCGCTCCGGCTGGGACTCGAACCCAGGCCACTCGCTTGGAAGACCAGCGGTCTAGCCATTAGGCTATCGGAGTTCTGTCGAGCGGAGTCTTACTGCCTGACTGATACTGCCTGACTGACAGACTGATACTGACTGACTGACTCACTGACTGACCGAGACTGACTGACTAACTGCCTGACTGACTGAGACTGGACTGACTGACTGACTGACTGACTGACTGACTAACTGACTGACTGAGACTGACTGACTGACTGCTTGATTCTCTGACTGGCTATTTCACTGACTGACTGAATGACTAAATGACTGACTGACACTGACTGACTGACTGCTTGACTACCTGACTGACTACTTGACTGACTAACTGACTGGACAGGACTGACCGACTGACTGACTGACAGACTGACTGAATAAGGATGACTGACAGACTGACTGAATAAGGCTGACTGACTGACTGACTGACAGACTGACTGAATAAGGCTGACCGACTGACTGACTGCCTGACTGACTGACTGACTGAATGACTGACTGACTGACTGACCGAGACTGACTGACTGACTGAGTGAGACTGGACTGGACTGACTGACTGACTGACTGACTGAGACTGACTGACTGCTTTAGTGACTAACTGACTGCACAGGACTGACCGACTGACTGACTGACTGACTGCCTGACTGACTGACTCACTAAATGACTGACTGACTGAGACTAAATGACTGACTGCTTGACTGACTGGCTGAAGGACTAACTGACTGACTGAGTGACTGACTGACTGGACTGACTGACTGAGACTGAATGACTGAGTGCTTGACTGATTGACTGTCAGACTGACTGACTGACTTCGCAAAAGGGAAAAATAAAAAAAAAAGAATTATAAAATTAGAAAAAAATATTTGCATTTAAGATTTCCTTTCCGGCTGGGATTTGAACCCAGGGCGACACTCATGGAAGCCCAACGCTCTCGCCAATATACTATCGGATCTCTGTTGATCGGTGTCTTAATTATAATTAAAACAAAAAATGCACCTTAGTAATTATTGATCTAAAATCTTTGAAATCTAAAGGTCGAATGATTAAACTGACTCAGAATTTTCTTCCGTACATAAATAATCCATATTTGCAAAAGAAAGAAATTGAAAAAAAAAAAGAATCTTCAAATTAGAAGAGAAATATATACATGGAAGATTTTCGTTCCGGCCGGGACTCGAACCCAGTACCACGCGCTTGGAACCCAACGGTCTAGCCATTAGGCTATCGGAGCTCTGTCGATGGAAGTCTTAAATATAATAAAAACAAAAAATGCACCTTGGTAATTATTGATTCAAACACTTTGAAATTTACAGGTCGAATAATTGAACTGACTCAGAATTTTTCTCCCTACATAAATAATCAATATTCGCAAAAGAGAAAAATTAAAAAAAAAAGAAGAAGAAATTTCAAATTAGAAACTAAAAGTATACATTGAAGATTTTCGTTCAGGCTGGGACTCGAACCCAGGGCCACTCGCATGGAAGCCTAACACTCTAGCCATTAGTCTATGGGAGCTCTGTCGGTGGGAGTTTTAAATATAATAAAAACAAAAAATGCACCTTGGTAATTGTTTATTTAAACACTTTGAAATCTTCGTGTCGAAAAATTAAACTGACTCAGAATTTTCTTCCCTACATAAATAATCAATAATTGCAAAGGAAAGAAATTGAAAAAAAAAAAAGAATTTTCAAATTAGAAAAGAAATATATACATTGAAGATATTCGCTCCGGCTGGGACTCGAACCCAGGCCACTCGCTTGGAAGACCAGCGGTCTAGCCATTAGGCTATCGGAGTTCTGTCGAGCGGAGTCTTACTGCCTGACTGATACTGCCTGACTGACAGACTGATACTGACTGACTGACTCACTGACTGACCGAGACTGACTGACTAACTGCCTGACTGACTGAGACTGGACTGACTGACTGACTGACTGACTGACTGACTAACTGACTGACTGAGACTGACTGACTGACTGCTTGACTCTCTGACTGGCTATTTCACTGACTGACTGAATGACTAAATGACTGACTGACACTGACTGACTGACTGCTTGACTACCTGACTGACTACTTGACTGACTAACTGACTGGACAGGACTGACCGACTGACTGACTGACAGACTGACTGAATAAGGCTGACCGACTGACTGACTGCCTGACTGACTGACTGACTGAATGACTGTTTGACTGACTGACCGAGACTGACTGACTGACTGACTGAGACTGGACTGGACTGACTGACTGACTGACTGACTGAGACTGACTGACTGCTTTAGTGACTAACTGACTGCACAGGACTGACCGACTGACTGACTGACTGACTGACTGCCTGACTGACTGACTGACTGAATGACTGACTGACTGAGACTAAATGACTGACTGCTTGACTGACTGGCTGAAGGACTAACTGACTGACTGAGTGACTGACTGACTGGACTGACTGACTGAGACTGAATGACTGAGTGCTTGACTGATTGACTGTCAGACTGACTGACTGACTTCGCGAAAGGGAAAAATAAAAAAAAAGAATTATAAAATTAGAAAAAAATATTTGCATTTAAGATTTCCTTTCCCGCTGGGATTTGAACCCAGGGCGACACTCATGGAAGCCCAACGCTCTCGCCAATATACTATCGGATCTCTGTTGATCGGTGTCTTAATTATAATAAAAACAAAAAATGCACCTTAGTAATTATTGATCTAAAATCTTTGAAATCTAAAGGTCGAATGATTAAACTGACTCAGAATTTTCTTCCGTACATAAATAATCCATATTTGCAAAAGAAAGAAATTGAAAAAAAAAAGAATCTTCAAATTAGAAGAGAAATATATACATGGAAGATTTTCGTTCCGGCCGGGACTCGAACCCAGTACCACGCGCTTGGAACCCAACGGTCTAGCCATTAGGCTATCGGAGCTCTGTCGGTGGGAGTTTTAAATATAATAAAAACAAAAAATGCACCTTGGTAATTGTTTATTTAAACACTTTGAAATCTTCGTGTCGAAAAATTAAACTGACTCAGAATTTTCTTCCCTACATAAATAATCAATAATTGCAAATGAAAGAAATTGAAAAAAAAAAGAATTTTCAAATTAGAAAAGAAATATATACATTGAAGATATTCGCTCCGGCTGGGACTCGAACCCAGGCCACTCGCTTGGAAGACCAGCGGTCTAGCCATTAGGCTATCGGAGTTCTGTCGAGCGGAGTCTTACTGCCTGACTGATACTGCCTGACTGACAGACTGACTCACTGACTGACTGATACTGACTGACTGACTCACTGACTGACCGAGACTGACTGACTAACTGCCTGACTGACTGAGACTGGACTGACAGACTGACTGACTGACTGACTGACTAACTGACTGACTGAGACTGACTGACTGACTGCTTGACTCTCTGACTGGCTATTTCACTGACTGACTGAATGACTAAATGACTGACTGACACTGACTGACTGACTGCTTGACTACCTGACTGACTGCTTGACTGACTAACTGACTGGACAGGACTGACCGACTGACTGACTGACAGACTGACTGAATAAGGATGACTGACAGACTGACTGAATAAGGATGACTGACAGACTGACTGAATAAGGCTGACTGACTGACTGACTGACAGACTGACTGAATAAGGCTGACCGACTGACTGACTGCCTGACTGACTGACTGACTGAATGACTGTTTGACTGACTGACCGAGACTGACTGACTGACTGACTGAGACTGGACTGGACTGACTGACTGACTGACTGACTGAGACTGACTGACTGCTTTAGTGACTAACTGACTGCACAGGACTGACCGACTGACTGACTGACTGACTGACTGCCTGACTGACTGACTGACTGAATGACTGACTGACTGAGACTAAATGACTGACTGCTTGACTGACTGGCTGAAGGACTAACTGACTGACTCAGTGACTGACTGACTATACTGACTGACTGAGACTGAATGACTGAGTGCTTGACTGATTGACTGTCAGACTGACTGACTGACTTCGCAAAAGGGAAAAATAAAAAAAAAGAATTATAAAATTAGAAAAAAATATTTGCATTAAAGATTTCCTTTCCCGCTGGGATTTGAACCCAGGGCGAAACTCATGGAAGCCCAACGCTCTCGCCAATATACTATCGGATCTCTGTTGATCGGTGTCTTAATTATAATAAAAACAAAAAATGCACCTTAGTAATTATTGATCTAAAATCTTTGAAATCTAAAGGTCGAATGATTAAACTGACTCAGAATTTTCTTCCGTACATAAATAATCCATATTTGCAAAAGAAAGAAATTGAAAAAAAAAAAAGAATCTTCAAATTAGAAGAGAAATATATACATGGAAGATTTTCGTTCCGGCCGGGACTCGAACCCAGTACCACGCGCTTGGAACCCAACGGTCAGCCATTAGGCTATCGGAGCTCTGTCGATGGAAGTCTTAAATATAATAAAAACAAAAAATGCACCTTGGTAATTATTGATTCAAACACTTGGAAATTTACAGGTCGAATAATTGAACTGACTCAGAATTTTTCTCCCTACATAAATAATCAATATTCGCAAAAGAGAAAAATTAAAAAAAAAAAGAAGAAGAAATTTCAAATTAGAAACTAAAAGTATACATTGAAGATTTTCGTTCAGGCTGGGACTCGAACCCAGGGCCACTCGCATGGAAGCCTAACACTCTAGCCATTAGTCTATGGGAGCTCTGTCGGTGGGAGTTTTAAATATAATAAAAACAAAAAATGCACCTTGGTAATTGTTTATTTAAACACTTTGAAATCTTCGTGTCGAAAAATTAAACTGACTCAGAATTTTCTTCCCTACATAAATAATCAATAATTGCAAAGGAAAGAAATTGAAAAAAAAAAAGAATTTTCAAATTAGAAAAGAAATATATACATTGAAGATATTCGCTCCGGCTGGGACTCGAACCCAGGCCACTCGCTTGGAAGACCAGCGGTCTAGCCATTAGGCTATCGGAGTTCTGTCGAGCGGAGTCTTACTGCCTGACTGATACTGCCTGACTGACAGACTGACTCACTGACTGACTGATACTGACTGACTGACTCACTGACTGACCGAGACTGACTGACTAACTGCCTGACTGACTGAGACTGGACTGACTGACTGACTGACTGACTGACTGACTAACTGACTGACTGAGACTGACTGACTGACTGCTTGACTCTCTGACTGGCTATTTCACTGACTGACTGAATGACTAAATGACTGACTGACACTGACTGACTGACTGCTTGACTACCTGACTGACTGCTTGACTGACTAACTGACTGGACAGGACTGACCGACTGACTGACTGACAGACTGACTGAATAAGGATGACTGACAGACTGACTGAATAAGGCTGACTGACTGACTGACTGACAGACTGACTGAATAAGGCTGACCGACTGACTGACTGCCTGACTGACTGACTGACTGAATGACTGACTGACTGACTGACCGAGACTGACTGACTGACTGACTGAGACTGGACTGGACTGACTGACTGACTGACTGACTGAGACTGACTGACTGCTTTAGTGACTAACTGACTGCACAGGACTGACCGACTGACTGACTGACTGACTGCCTGACTGACTGACTGAATGACTGACTGACTGAGACTAAATGACTGACTGCTTGACTGACTGGCTGAAGGACTAACTGACTGACTGAGTGACTGACTGACTGGACTGACTGACTGAGACTGAATGACTGAGTGCTTGACTGATTGACTGTCAGACTGACTGACTGACTTCGCAAAAGGGAAAAATAAAAAAAAAAGAATTATAAAATTAGAAAAAAATATTTGCATTTAAGATTTCCTTTCCGGCTGGGATTTGAACCCAGGGCGACACTCATGGAAGCCCAACGCTCTCGCCAATATACTATCGGATCTCTGTTGATCGGTGTCTTAATTATAATAAAAACAAAAAATGCACCTTAGTAATTATTGATCTAAAATTTTTGAAATCTAAAGGTCGAATGATTAAACTGACTCAGAATTTTCTTCCGTACATAAATAATCCATATTTGCAAAAGAAAGAAATTGAAAAAAAAAAAGAATCTTCAAATTAGAAGAGAAATATATACATGGAAGATTTTCGTTCCGGCCGGGACTCGAACCCAGTACCACGCGCTTAGAACCCAACGGTCTAGCCATTAGGCTATCGGAGCTCTGTCGATGGAAGTCTTAAATATAATAAAAACAAAAAATGCACCTTGGTAATTATTGATTCAAACACTTTGAAATTTACAGGTCGAATAATTAAACTGACTCAGAATTTTTCTCCCTACATAAATAATCAATATTCGCAAAAGAGAAAAATTAAAAAAAAAGAAGAAGAAATTTCAAATTAGAAACTAAAAGTATACATTGAAGATTTTCGTTCAGGCTGGGACTCGAACCCAGGGCCACTCGCATGGAAGCCTAGCACTCTAGCCATTAGTCTATGGGAGCTCTGTCGGTGGGAGTTTTAAATATAATAAAAACAAAAAATGCACCTTGGTAATTGTTTATTTAAACACTTTGAAATCTTCGTGTCGAAAAATTAAACTGACTCAGAATTTTCTTCCCTACATAAATAATCAATAATTGCAAAGGAAAGAAATTGAAAAAAAAAAAGAATTTTCAAATTAGAAAAGAAATATATACATTGAAGATATTCGCTCCGGCTGGGACTCGAACCCAGGCCACTCGCTTGGAAGACCAGCGGTCTAGCCATTAGGCTATCGGAGTTCTGTCGAGCGGAGTCTTACTGCCTGACTGATACTGCCTGACTGACAGACTGACTCACTGACTGACTGATACTGACTGACTGACTCACTGACTGACCGAGACTGACTGACTAACTGCCTGACTGACTGAGACTGGACTGACTGACTGACTGACTGACTGACTGACTAACTGACTGACTGAGACTGACTGACTGACTGCTTGACTCTCTGACTGGCTATTTCACTGACTGACTGAATGACTAAATGACTGACTGACACTGACTGACTGACTGCTTGACTACCTGACTGACTGCTTGACTGACTAACTGACTGGACAGGACTGACCGACTGACTGACTGACAGACTGACTGAATAAGGATGACTGACAGACTGACTGAATAAGGCTGACTGACTGACTGACTGACAGACTGACTGAATAAGGCTGACCGACTGACTGACTGCCTGACTGACTGACTGACTGAATGACTGACTGACTGACTGACCGAGACTGACTGACTGACTGACTGAGACTGGACTGGACTGACTGACTGACTGACTGACTGAGACTGACTGACTGCTTTAGTGACTAACTGACTGCACAGGACTGACCGACTGACTGACTGACTGACTGCCTGACTGACTGACTGAATGACTGACTGACTGAGACTAAATGACTGACTGCTTGACTGACTGGCTGAAGGACTAACTGACTGACTGAGTGACTGACTGACTGGACTGACTGACTGAGACTGAATGACTGAGTGCTTGACTGATTGACTGTCAGACTGACTGACTGACTTCGCAAAAGGGAAAAATAAAAAAAAAAGAATTATAAAATTAGAAAAAAATATTTGCATTTAAGATTTCCTTTCCGGCTGGGATTTGAACCCAGGGCGACACTCATGGAAGCCCAACGCTCTCGCCAATATACTATCGGATCTCTGTTGATCGGTGTCTTAATTATAATAAAAACAAAAAATGCACCTTAGTAATTATTGATCTAAAATTTTTGAAATCTAAAGGTCGAATGATTAAACTGACTCAGAATTTTCTTCCGTACATAAATAATCCATATTTGCAAAAGAAAGAAATTGAAAAAAAAAAAGAATCTTCAAATTAGAAGAGAAATATATACATGGAAGATTTTCGTTCCGGCCGGGACTCGAACCCAGTACCACGCGCTTAGAACCCAACGGTCTAGCCATTAGGCTATCGGAGCTCTGTCGATGGAAGTCTTAAATATAATAAAAACAAAAAATGCACCTTGGTAATTATTGATTCAAACACTTTGAAATTTACAGGTCGAATAATTAAACTGACTCAGAATTTTTCTCCCTACATAAATAATCAATATTCGCAAAAGAGAAAAATTAAAAAAAAAGAAGAAGAAATTTCAAATTAGAAACTAAAAGTATACATTGAAGATTTTCGTTCAGGCTGGGACTCGAACCCAGGGCCACTCGCATGGAAGCCTAGCACTCTAGCCATTAGTCTATGGGAGCTCTGTCGGTGGGAGTTTTAAATATAATAAAAACAAAAAATGCACCTTGGTAATTGTTTATTTAAACACTTTGAAATCTTCGTGTCGAAAAATTAAACTGACTCAGAATTTTCTTCCCTACATAAATAATCAATAATTGCAAAGGAAAGAAATTGAAAAAAAAAAAATTTTTCAAATTAGAAAAGAAATATATACATTGAAGATATTCGCTCCGGCTGGGACTCGAACCCAGGCCACTCGCTTGGAAGACCAGCGGTCTAGCCATTAGGCTATCGGAGTTCTGTCGAGCGGAGTCTTACTGCCTGACTGATACTGCCTGACTGACAGACTGACTCACTGACTGACTGATACTGACTGACTGACTCACTGACTGACCGAGACTGACTGACTAACTGCCAGACTGACTGAAACTGGACTGACTGACTGCCTGACTGACTGACTGACTGACTGACTGACCGAGACTGACTGACTGACTGACTGAGACTGGACTGGACTGACTGACTGAGACTGACTGACTGCTTTAGTGACTAACTGACTGCACAGGACTGACCGACTGACTGACTGACTGACTGCCTGACTGACTGACTGACTGAATGACTGACTGACTGAGACTAAATGACTGACTGCTTGACTGACTGGCTGAAGGACTAACTGACTGACTGAGTGACTGACTGACTGGACTGACTGACTGAGACTGAATGACTGAGTGCTTGACTGATTGACTGTCAGACTGACTGACTGACTTCGCAAAAGGGAAAAATAAAAAAAAAAGAATTATAAAATTAGAAAAAAATATTTGCATTTAAGATTTCCTTTCCGGCTGGGATTTGAACCCAGGGCGACACTCATGGAAGCCCAACGCTCTCGCCAATATACTATCGGATCTCTGTTGATCGGTGTCTTAATTATAATAAAAACAAAAAATGCACCTTAGTAATTATTGATCTAAAATTTTTGAAATCTAAAGGTCGAATGATTAAACTGACTCAGAATTTTCTTCCGTACATAAATAATCCATATTTGCAAAAGAAAGAAATTGAAAAAAAAAAAGAATCTTCAAATTAGAAGAGAAATATATACATGGAAGATTTTCGTTCCGGCCGGGACTCGAACCCAGTACCACGCGCTTGGAACCCAACGGTCTAGCCATTAGGCTATCGGAGCTCTGTCGATGGAAGTCTTAAATATAATAAAAACAAAAAATGCACCTTGGTAATTATTGATTCAAACACTTTGAAATTTACAGGTCGAATAATTAAACTGACTCAGAATTTTTCTCCCTACATAAATAATCAATATTCGCAAAAGAGAAAAATTAAAAAAAAAAGAAGAAGAAATTTCAAATTAGAAACTAAAAGTATACATTGAAGATTTTCGTTCAGGCTGGGACTCGAACCCAGGGCCACTCGCTTGGAAGCCTAACACTCTAGCCATTAGTCTATGGGAGCTCTGTCGGTGGGAGTTTTAAATATAATAAAAACAAAAAATGCACCTTGGTAATTGTTTATTTAAACACTTTGAAATCTTCGTGTCGAAAAATTAAACTGACTCAGAATTTTCTTCCCTACATAAATAATCAATAATTGCAAAGGAAAGAAATTGAAAAAAAAAAGAATTTTCAAATTAGAAAAGAAATATATACATTGAAGATATTCGCTCCGGCTGGGACTCGAACCCAGGCCACTCGCTTGGAAGACCAGCGGTCTAGCCATTAGGCTATCGGAGTTCTGTCGAGCGGAGTCTTACTGCCTGACTGATACTGCCTGACTGACAGACTGATACTGACTGACTGACTCACTGACTGACCGAGACTGACTGACTAACTGCCTGACTGACTGAGACTGGACTGACTGACTGACTGACTGACTGACTGACTAACTGACTGACTGAGACTGACTGACTGACTGCTTGATTCTCTGACTGGCTATTTCACTGACTGACTGAATGACTAAATGACTGACTGACACTGACTGACTGACTGCTTGACTACCTGACTGACTACTTGACTGACTAACTGACTGGACAGGACTGACCGACTGACTGACTGACAGACTGACTGAATAAGGATGACTGACAGACTGACTGAATAAGGCTGACTGACTGACTGACTGACAGACTGACTGAATAAGGCTGACCGACTGACTGACTGCCTGACTGACTGACTGACTGAATGACTGACTGACTGACTGACCGAGACTGACTGACTGACTGAGTGAGACTGGACTGGACTGACTGACTGACTGACTGACTGAGACTGACTGACTGCTTTAGTGACTAACTGACTGCACAGGACTGACCGACTGACTGACTGACTGACTGCCTGACTGACTGACTCACTAAATGACTGACTGACTGAGACTAAATGACTGACTGCTTGACTGACTGGCTGAAGGACTAACTGACTGACTGAGTGACTGACTGACTGGACTGACTGACTGAGACTGAATGACTGAGTGCTTGACTGATTGACTGTCAGACTGACTGACTGACTTCGCAAAAGGGAAAAATAAAAAAAAAAGAATTATAAAATTAGAAAAAAATATTTGCATTTAAGATTTCCTTTCCGGCTGGGATTTGAACCCAGGGCGACACTCATGGAAGCCCAACGCTCTCGCCAATATACTATCGGATCTCTGTTGATCGGTGTCTTAATTATAATTAAAACAAAAAATGCACCTTAGTAATTATTGATCTAAAATCTTTGAAATCTAAAGGTCGAATGATTAAACTGACTCAGAATTTTCTTCCGTACATAAATAATCCATATTTGCAAAAGAAAGAAATTGAAAAAAAAAAAGAATCTTCAAATTAGAAGAGAAATATATACATGGAAGATTTTCGTTCCGGCCGGGACTCGAACCCAGTACCACGCGCTTGGAACCCAACGGTCTAGCCATTAGGCTATCGGAGCTCTGTCGATGGAAGTCTTAAATATAATAAAAACAAAAAATGCACCTTGGTAATTATTGATTCAAACACTTTGAAATTTACAGGTCGAATAATTGAACTGACTCAGAATTTTTCTCCCTACATAAATAATCAATATTCGCAAAAGAGAAAAATTAAAAAAAAAAGAAGAAGAAATTTCAAATTAGAAACTAAAAGTATACATTGAAGATTTTCGTTCAGGCTGGGACTCGAACCCAGGGCCACTCGCATGGAAGCCTAACACTCTAGCCATTAGTCTATGGGAGCTCTGTCGGTGGGAGTTTTAAATATAATAAAAACAAAAAATGCACCTTGGTAATTGTTTATTTAAACACTTTGAAATCTTCGTGTCGAAAAATTAAACTGACTCAGAATTTTCTTCCCTACATAAATAATCAATAATTGCAAAGGAAAGAAATTGAAAAAAAAAAGAATTTTCAAATTAGAAAAGAAATATATACATTGAAGATATTCGCTCCGGCTGGGACTCGAACCCAGGCCACTCGCTTGGAAGACCAGCGGTCTAGCCATTAGGCTATCGGAGTTCTGTCGAGCGGAGTCTTACTGCCTGACTGATACTGCCTGACTGACAGACTGACTCACTGACTGACTGATACTGACTGACTGACTCACTGACTGACCGAGACTGACTGACTAACTGCCTGACTGACTGAGACTGGACTGACTGACTGACTGACTGACTGACTGACTGACTAACTGACTGACTGAGACTGACTGACTGACTGCTTGACTCTCTGACTGGCTATTTCACTGACTGACTGAATGACTAAATGACTGACTGACACTGACTGACTGACTGCTTGACTACCTGACTGACTGCTTGACTGACTAACTGACTGACAGACTGACTGAATAAGGATGACTGACAGACTGACTGAATAAGGCTGACTGACTGACTGACTGACAGACTGACTGAATAAGGCTGACCGACTGACTGACTGCCTGACTGACTGACTGACTGAATGACTGTTTGACTGACTGACCGAGACTGACTGACTGACTGACTGAGACTGGACTGGACTGACTGACTGACTGACTGACTGAGACTGACTGACTGCTTTAGTGACTAACTGACTGCACAGGACTGACCGACTGACTGACTGACTGACTGACTGCCTGACTGACTGACTGACTGAATGACTGACTGACTGAGACTAAATGACTGACTGCTTGACTGACTGGCTGAAGGACTAACTGACTGACTGAGTGACTGACTGACTGGACTGACTGACTGAGACTGAATGACTGAGTGCTTGACTGATTGACTGTCAGACTGACTGACTGACTTCGCGAAAGGGAAAAATAAAAAAAAAGAATTATAAAATTAGAAAAAAATATTTGCATTTAAGATTTCCTTTCCCGCTGGGATTTGAACCCAGGGCGACACTCATGGAAGCCCAACGCTCTCGCCAATATACTATCGGATCTCTGTTGATCGGTGTCTTAATTATAATAAAAACAAAAAATGCACCTTAGTAATTATTGATCTAAAATCTTTGAAATCTAAAGGTCGAATGATTAAACTGACTCAGAATTTTCTTCCGTACATAAATAATCCATATTTGCAAAAGAAAGAAATTGAAAAAAAAAAGAATCTTCAAATTAGAAGAGAAATATATACATGGAAGATTTTCGTTCCGGCCGGGACTCGAACCCAGTACCACGCGCTTGGAACCCAACGGTCTAGCCATTAGGCTATCGGAGCTCTGTCGGTGGGAGTTTTAAATATAATAAAAACAAAAAATGCACCTTGGTAATTGTTTATTTAAACACTTTGAAATCTTCGTGTCGAAAATTAAACTGACTCAGAATTTTCTTCCCTACATAAATAATCAATAATTGCAAATGAAAGAAATTGAAAAAAAAAAGAATTTTCAAATTAGAAAAGAAATATATACATTGAAGATATTCGCTCCGGCTGGGACTCGAACCCAGGCCACTCGCTTGGAAGACCAGCGGTCTAGCCATTAGGCTATCGGAGTTCTGTCGAGCGGAGTCTTACTGCCTGACTGATACTGCCTGACTGACAGACTGACTCACTGACTGACTGATACTGACTGACTGACTCACTGACTGACCGAGACTGACTGACTAACTGCCTGACTGACTGAGACTGGACTGACTGACTGACTGACTGACTGACTGACTAACTGACTGACTGAGACTGACTGACTGACCGCTTGACTCTCTGACTGGCTATTTCACTGACTGACTGAATGACTAAATGACTGACTGACACTGACTGACTGACTGCTTGACTACCTGACTGACTGCTTGACTGACTAACTGACTGGACAGGACTGACCGACTGACTGACTGACAGACTGACTGAATAAGGATGACTGACAGACTGACTGAATAAGGCTGACTGACTGACTGACTGACAGACTGACTGAATAAGGCTGACCGACTGACTGACTGCCTGACTGACTGACTGACTGAATGACTGACTGACTGACTGACCGAGACTGACTGACTGACTGACTGAGACTGGACTGGACTGACTGACTGACTGACTGACTGAGACTGACTGACTGCTTTAGTGACTAACTGACTGCACAGGACTGACCGACTGACTGACTGACTGACTGCCTGACTGACTGACTGACTGAATGACTGACTGACTGAGACTAAATGACTGACTGCTTGACTGACTGGCTGAAGGACTAACTGACTGACTGAGTGACTGACTGACTGGACTGACTGACTGAGACTGAATGACTGAGTGCTTGACTGATTGACTGTCAGACTGACTGACTGACTTCGCAAAAGGGAAAAATAAAAAAAAAAAGAATTATAAAAATAGAAAAAAATATTTGCATTTAAGATTTCCTTTCCGGCTGGGATTTGAACCCAGGGCGACACTCATGGAAGCCCAACGCTCTCGCCAATATACTATCGGATCTCTGTTGATCGGTGTCTTAATTATAATAAAAACAAAAAATGCACCTTAGTAATTATTGATCTAAAATTTTTGAAATCTAAAGGTCGAATGATTAACCTGACTCAGAATTTTCTTCCGTACATAAATAATCCATATTTGCAAAAGAAAGAAATTGAAAAAAAAAAGAATCTTCAAATTAGAAGAGAAATATATACATGGAAGATTTTCGTTCCGGCCGGGACTCGAACCCAGTACCACGCGCTTGGAACCCAACGGTCTAGCCATTAGGCTATCGGAGCTCTGTCGATGGAAGTCTTAAATATAATAAAAACAAAAAATGCACCTTGGTAATTATTGATTCAAACACTTTGAAATTTACAGGTCGAATAATTAAACTGACTCAGAATTTTTCTCCCTACATAAATAATCAATATTCGCAAAAGAGAAAAATTAAAAAAAAAGAAGAAGAAATTTCAAATTAGAAACTAAAAGTATACATTGAAGATTTTCGTTCAGGCTGGGACTCGAACCCAGGGCCACTCGCTTGGAAGCCTAACACTCTAGCCATTAGTCTATGGGAGCTCTGTCGGTGGGAGTTTTAAATATAATAAAAACAAAAAATGCACCTTGGTAATTGTTTATTTAAACACTTTGAAATCTTCGTGTCGAAAAATTAAACTGACTCGGAATTTTCTTCCCTACATAAATAATCAATAATTGCAAAGGAAAGAAATTGAAAAAAAAAAGAATTTTCAAATTAGAAAAGAAATATATACATTGAAGATATTCGCTTCGGCTGGGACTCGAACCCAGGCCACTCGCTTGGAAGACCAGCGGTCTAGCCATTAGGCTATCGGAGTTCTGTCGAGCGGAGTCTTACTGCCTGACTGATACTGCCTGACTGACAGACTGATACTGACTGACTGACTCACTGACTGACCGAGACTGACTGACTAACTGCCTGACTGACTGAGACTGGACTGACTGACTGACTGACTGACTGACTGACTAACTGACTGACTGAGACTGACTGACTGACTGCTTGACTCTCTGACTGGCTATTTCACTGACTGACTGAATGACTAAATGACTGACTGACACTGACTGACTGACTGCTTGACTACCTGACTGACTACTTGACTGACTAACTGACTGGACAGGACTGACCGACTGACTGACTGACAGACTGACTGAATAAGGCTGACCGACTGACTGACTGCCTGACTGACTGACTGACTGACCGAGACTGACTGACTGACTGAGTGAGACTGGACTGGACTGACTGACTGACTGACTGACTGAGACTGACTGACTGCTTTAGTGACTAACTGACTGCACAGGACTGACCGACTGACTGACTGACTTACTGCCTGACTGACTGACTCACTGAATGACTGACTGACTGAGACTAAATGACTGACTGCTTGACTGACTGGCTGAAGGACTAACTGACTGACTGAGTGACTGACTGACTGGACTGACTGACTGAGACTGAATGACTGATTGCTTGACTGATTGACTGTCAGACTGACTGACTGACTTCGCAAAAGGGAAAAATAAAAAAAAAAAGAATTATAAAATTAGAAAAAAATATTTGCATTTAAGATTTCCTTTCCGGCTGGGATTTGAACCCAGGGCGACACTCATGGAAGCCCAACGCTCTCGCCAATATACTATCGGATCTCTGTTGATCGGTGTCTTAATTATAATTAAAACAAAAAATGCACCTTAGTAATTATTGATCTAAAATCTTTGAAATCTAAAGGTCGAATGATTAAACTGACTCAGAATTTTCTTCCGTACATAAATAATCCATATTTGCAAAAGAAAGAAATTGAAAAAAAAAAGAATCTTCAAATTAGAAGAGAAATATATACATGGAAGATTTTCGTTCCGGCCGGGACTCGAACCCAGTACCACGCGCTTGGAACCCAACGGTCTAGCCATTAGGCTATCGGAGCTCTGTCGATGAACGTCTTAAATATAATAAAAACAAAAAATGCACCTTGGTAATTATTGATTCAAACACTTTGAAATTTACAGGTCGAATAATTAAACTGACTCAGAATTTTTCTCCCTACATAAATAATCAATATTCGCAAAAGAGAAAAATTAAAAAAAAAAGAAGAAGAAATTTCAAATTAGAAACTAAAAGTATACATTGAAGATTTTCGTTCAGGCTGGGACTCGAACCCAGGGCCACTCGCTTGGAAGCCTAACACTCTAGCCATTAGTCTACGGGAGCTCTGTCGGTGGGAGTTTTAAATATAATAAAAACAAAAAATGCACCTTGGTAATTGTTTATTTAAACACTTTGAAATCTTCGTGTCGAAAAATTAAACTGACTCAGAATTTTCTTCCCTACATAAATAATCAATAATTGCAAAGGAAAGAAATTGAAAAAAAAAAGAATTTTCAAATTAGAAAAGAAATATATACATTGAAGATATTCGCTCCGGCTGGGACTCGAACCCAGGCCACTCGCTTGGGAGACCAGCGGTCTAGCCATTAGGCTATCGGAGTTCTGTCGAGCGGAGTCTTACTGCCTGACTGATACTGCCTGACTGACATACTGATACTGACTGACTGACTCACTGACTGACCGAGACTGACTGACTAACTGCCTGACTGACTGAGACTGGACTGACTGACTGACTGACTGACTGACTGACTAACTGACTGACTGAGACTGACTGACTGACTGCTTGACTCTCTGACTGGCTATTTCACTGACTGACTGAATGACTAAATGACTGACTGACACTGACTGACTGACTGCTTGACTACCTGACTGACTACTTGACTGATTAACTGACTGGACAGGACTGACCGACTGACTGACTGACAGACTGACTGAATAAGGATGACTGACAGACTGACTGAATAAGGCTGACTGACTGACTGACTGACAGACTGACTGAATAAGGCTGACCGACTGACTGACTGCCTGACTGACTGAATGACTGACTGACTGACTGACCCAGACTGACTGACTGACTGACTGAGACTGGACTGGACTGACTGACTGACTGACTGACTGAGACTGACTGACTGCTTTAGTGACTAACTGACTGCACAGGACTGACCGACTGACTGACTGACTGACTGCCTGACTGACTGACTGACTGAATGACTGACTGACTGAGACTAAATGACTGACTGCTTGACTGACTGGCTGAAGGACTAACTGACTGACTGAGTGACTGACTGACTGGACTGACTGACTGAGACTGAATGACTGAGTGCTTGACTGATTGACTGTCAGACTGACTGACTGACTTCGCAAAAGGGAAAAATAAAAAAAAAAAGAATTATAAAATTAGAAAAAAATATTTGCATTTAAGATTTCCTTTCCGGCTGGGATTTGAACCCAGGGCGACACTCATGGAAGCCCAACGCTCTCGCCAATATACTATCGGATCTCTGTTGATCGGTGTCTTAATTATAATTAAAACAAAAAATGCACCTTAGTAATTATTGATATAAAATCTTTGAAATCTAAAGGTCGAATGATTAAACTGACTCAGAATTTTCTTCCGTACATAAATAATCCATATTTGCAAAAGAAAGAAATTGAAAAAAAAAAAGAATCTTCAAATTAGAAGAGAAATATATACATGGAAGATTTTCGTTCCGGCCGGGACTCGAACCCAGTACCACGCGCTTGGAACCCAACGGTCTAGCCATTAGGCTATCGGAGCTCTGTCGATGAAAGTCTTAAATATAATAAAAACAAAAAATGCACCTTGGTAATTATTGATTCAAACACTTTGAAATTAACAGGTCGAATAATTAAACTGACTCAGAATTTTTCTCCCTACGTAAATAATCAATATTCGCAAAAGAGAAAAATTAAAAAAAAAGAAGAAGAAATTTCAAATTAGAAACTAAAAGTATACATTGAAGATTTTCGTTCAGGCTGGGACTCGAACCCAGGGCCACTCGCTTGGAAGCCTAACACTCTATCCATTAGTCTATGGGAGCTCTGTCGGTGGGAGTTTTAAATATAATAAAAACAAAAAATGCACCTTGGTAATTGTTTATTTAAACACTTTGAAATCTTCGTGTCGAAAAATTAAACTGACTCAGAATTTTCTTCCCTACATAAATAATCAATAATTGCAAAGGAAAGAAATTGAAAAAAAAAGAATTTTCAAATTAGAAAAGAAATATATACATTGAAGATACTCGCTCCGGCTGGGACTCGAACCCAGGCCACTCGCTTGGAAGACCAGCGGTCTAGCCATTAGACTATCGGAGTTTTGTCGAGCGGAGTCTTACTGCCTGACTGATACTGCCTGACTGACAGACTGACTCACTGACTGACTGATACTGACTGACTGACTCACTGACTGACCGAGACTGACTGACTAACTGCCTGACTGACTGAGACTGGACTGACTGACTGACTGACTGACTGACTGACTAACTGACTGACTGAGACTGACTGACTGACTGCTTGACTCTCTGACTGGCTATTTCACTGACTGACTGAATGACTAAATGACTGACTGACACTGACTGACTGACTGCTTGACTACCTGACTGACTGCTTGACTGACTAACTGACTGGACAGGACTGACCGACTGACTGACTGACAGACTGACTGAATAAGGGTGACTGACAGACTGACTGAATAAGGGTGACTGACAGACTGACTGAATAAGGCTGACTGACTGACTGACTGACAGACTGACTGAATAAGGCTGACCGACTGACTGACTGCCTGACTGACTGACTGACTGAATGACTGACTGACTGACTGACCGAGACTGACTGACTGACTGACTGAGACTGGACTGGACTGACTGACTGACTGACTGACTGAGACTGACTGACTGCTTTAGTGACTAACTGACTGCACAGGACTGACCGACTGACTGACTGACTGACTGCCTGACTGACTGACTGACTGAATGACTGACTGACTGAGACTAAATGACTGACTGCTTGACTGACTGGCTGAAGGACTAAGTGACTGACTGAGTGACTGACTGACTGGACTGACTGACTGAGACTGAATGACTGAGTGCTTGACTGATTGACTGTCAGACTGACTGACTGACTTCGCAAAAGGGAAAAATAAAAAAAAAAGAATTATAAAATTAGAAAAAAATATTTGCATTTAAGATTTCCTTTCCGGCTGGGATTTGAACCCAGGGCGACACTCATGGAAACCCAATAGCTCTCGCCAATATACTATCGGATCTCTGTTGATCGGTGTCTTAATTATAATAAAAACAAAAAATGCACCTTAGTAATTATTGATCTAAAATCTTTGAAATCTAAAGGTCGAATGATTAATCTGACTCAGAATTTTCTTCCGTACATAAATAATCCATATTTGCAAAAGGAAGAAATTGAAAAAAAAAAGAATCTTCAAATTAGAAGAGAAATATATACATGGAAGATTTTCGTTCCGGCCGGGACTCGAACCCAGTACCACGCGCTTGGAACCCAACGGTCTAGCCATTAGGCTATCGGAGCTCTGTCGATGGAAGTCTTAAATATAATAAAAACAAAAAATGCACCTTGGTAATTATTGATTCAAACACTTTGAAATTTACAGGTCGAATAATTAAACTGACTCAGAATTTTTCTCCCTACATAAATAATCAATATTCGCAAAAGAGAAAAATTAAAAAAAAAAGAAGAAGAAATTTCAAATTAGAAACTAAAAGTATACATTGAAGATTTTCGTTCAGGCTGGGACTCGAACCCAGGGCCACTCGCTTGGAAGCCTAACACTCTAGCCATTAGTCTATGGGAGCTCTGTCGGTGGGAGTTTTAAATATAATAAAAACAAAAAATGCACCTTGGTAATTGTTTATTTAAACACTTTGAAATCTTCGTGTCGAAAATTTAAACTGACTCAGAATTTTCTTCCCTACATAAATAATCAATAATTGCAAAGGAAAGAAATTGAAAAAAAAAAGAATTTTCAAATTAGAAAAGAAATATATACATTGAAGATATTCGCTCCGGCTGGGACTCGAACCCAGGCCACTCGCTTGGAAGACCAGCGGTCTAGCCATTAGGCTATCGGAGTTCTGTCGAGCGGAGTCTTACTGCCTGATTGATACTGCCTGACTGACAGACTGACTCACTGACTGACTGATACTGACTGACTGACTCACTGACTGACCGAGACTGACTGACTAACTGCCTGACTGAGTGAGACTGGACTGACTGAGACTGACTGACTGACTGACTGACTAACTGACTGACTGAGACTGACTGACTGACTGCTTGACTCTCTGACTGGCTATTTCACTGACTGACTGAATGACTAAATGACTGACTGACACTGACTGACTGACTGCTTGACTACCTGACTGACTGCTTGACTGATTAACTGACTGGACAGGACTGACCGACTGACTGACTGACAGACTGACTGAATAAGGATGACTGACAGACTGACTGAATAAGGCTGACTGACTGACTGACAGACAGACTGACTGAATAAGGCTGACCGACTGACTGACTGCCTGACTGACTGACTGACTGAATGACTGACTGACTGACTGACCGAGACTGACTGACTGACTAACTGAGACTGGACTGGACTGACTGACTGACTGACTGACTGAGACAGACTGACTGCTTTAGTGACTAACTGACTGCACAGGACTGACCTACTGACTGACTGACTGACTGCCTGACTGACTGACTGACTGAATGACTGACTGACTGAGACTAAATGACTGACTGCTTGACTGACTGGCTGAAGGACTAACTGACTGACTGAGTGACTGACTGACTGGACTGACTGACTGAGACTGAATGACTGAGTGCTTGACTGATTGACTGTCAGACTGACTGACTGACTTCGCAAAAGGGAAAAATAAAAAAAAAAGAATTATAAAATTAGAAAAAAATATTTGCATTTAAGATTTCCTTTCCGGCCGGGACTCGAACCCAGTACCACGCGCTAGGAACCCAACGATCTAGCCATTAGGCTATCGGTGCTCTGTCGATGGAAGTCTTAAATATAATAAAAACAAAAAATGCACCTTGGTAATTATTGATTCAAACACTTTGAAATTTACAGGTCGAATAATTAAACTGACTCAGAATTTTTCTCCCTACATAAATAATCAATATTCGCAAAAGAGAAAAATTAAAAAAAAAAGAAGAAGAAATTTCAAATTAGAAACTAAAAGTATACATTGAAGATTTTCGTTCAGGCTGGGACTCGAACCCAGGGCCACTCGCTTGGAAGCCTAACACTCTAGCCATTAGTCTATGGGAGCTCTGTCGGTGGGAGTTTTAAATATAATAAAAACAAAAAATGCACCTTGGTAATTGTTTATTTAAACACTTTGAAATCTTCGTGTCGAAAAATTAAACTGACGGAGAATTTTCTTCCCTACATAAATAATCAATAATTGCAAAGGAAAGAAATTGAAAAAAAAAAGAACTTTCAAATTAGAAAAGAAATATATACATTAAAGATATTCGCTCCGTCTGGGACTCGAACCCAGGCCACTCGCTTGGAAGACCAGCGGTCTAGCCATTAGGCTATCGGAGTTCTGTCGAGCGGAGTCTTACTGCCTGACTGATACTGCCTGACTGACAGACTGACTCACTGACTGACTGATACTGACTGACTGACTCACTGACTGACCGAGACTGACTGACTAACTGCCTGACTGACTGAGACTGGACTGACTGACTGACTGACTGACTGACTGACTAACTGACTGACTGAGACTGACTGACTGATTGCTTGACTCTCTGACTGGCTATTTCACTGACTGACTGAATGACTAAATGACTGACTGACACTGACTGACTGACTGCTTGACTACCTGACTGACTGCTTGACTGACTAACTGACTGGACAGGACTGACCGACTGACTGACTGACAGACTGACTGAATAAGGATGAATGACAGACTGACTGAATAAGGCTGACTGACTGACTGACTGACAGACTGACTGAATAAGGCTGACCGACTGACTGACTGCGTGACTGACTGACTGACTGACTGACCGAGACTGACTGACTGACTGACTGAGACTGGACTGGACTGACTGACTGACTGACTGACTGAGACTGACTGACTGCTTTAGTGACTAACTGACTGCACAGGACTGACCGACTGACTGACTGACTGACTGCCTGACTGACTGACTGACTGAATGACTGACTGACTGAGACTAAATGACTGACTGCTTGACTGACTGGCTGAAGGACTAACTGACTGGCTGAGTGACTGACTGACTGGACTGACTGACTGAGACTGAATGACTGAGTGCTTGACTGATTGACTGTCAGACTGACTGACTGACTTCGCAAAAGGGAAAAATTAAAAAAAAAGAATTATAAAATTAGAAAAAAATATTTGCATTTAAGATTTCCTTTCCGGCCGGGACTCGAACCCAGTACCACGCGCTAGGAACCCAACGGTCTAGCCATTAGGCTATCGGTGCTCTGTCGATGGAAGTCTTAAATATAATAAAAACAAAAAATGCACCTTGGTAATTATTGATTCAAACACTTTGAAATTTACAGGTCGAATAATTAAACTGACTCAGAATTTTTCTCCCTACATAAATAATCAATATTCGCAAAAGAGAAAAATTAAAAAAAAAAAAGAAGAAATTTCAAATTAGAAACTAAAAGTATACATTGAAGATTTTCGTTCAGGCTGGGACTCGAACCCAGGGCCACTCGCTTGGAAGCCTAACACTCTAGCCATTAGTCTATGGGAGCTCTGTCGGTGGGAGTTTTAAATATAATAAAAACAAAAAATGCACCTTGGTAATTGTTTATTTAAACACTTTGAAATCTTCGTGTCGAAAAATTAAACTGACTCAGAATTTTCTTCCCTACATAAATAATCAATAATTGCAAAGGAAAGAAATTGAAAAAAAAAAGAATTTTCAAATTAGAAAAGAAATATATACATTGAAGATATTCGCTCCGGCTGGGACTCGAACCCAGGCCACTCGCTTGGAAGACCAGCGGTCTAGCCATTAGGCTATCGGAGTTCTGTCGAGCGGAGTCTTACTGCCTGACTGATACTGCCTGACTGACAGACTGACTCACTGACTGACTGACTCACTGACTGACCGAGACTGACTGACTAACTGCCTGACTGACTGAGACTGGACTGACTGACTGACTGACTGACTGACTGACTAACTGACTGACTGAGACTGACTGACTGAGACTGACTGACTGACTGCTTGACTCTCTGACTGGCTATTTCACTGACTGACTGAATGACTAAATGACTGACTGACACTGACTGACTGACTGCTTGACTACCTGACTGACTGCTTGACTGACTAACTGACTGGACAGGACTGACCGACTGACTGACTGACAGACTGACTGAATAAGGATGACTGACAGACTGACTGAATAAGGCTGACTGACTGACTGACTGACAGACTGACTGAATAAGGCTGACCGACTGACTGACTGACTGACTGCCTGACTGACTGACTGACTGCCTGACTGACTGACCGAGACTGACTGACTGACTGACTGAGACTGGACTGGACTGACTGACTGACTGACTGACTGAGACTGACTGACTGCTTTAGTGACTAACTGACTGCACAGGACTGACTGACTGACTGACTGCCTGACTGACTGACTGACTGAATGACTGACTGACTGAGACTAAATGACTGACTGCTTGACTGACTGGCTGAAGGACTAACTGACTGACTGAGTGACTGACTGACTGAATGACTGACTGACTGAGACTAAATGACTGACTGCTTGACTGACTGGCTGAAGGACTAACTGACTGACTGAGTGACTGACTGACTGGACTGACTGACTGAGACTGAATGACTGAGTGCTTGACTGATTGACTGACAGACTGACTCACTGACTGACTGATACTGAGTGACTGACTCACTGACTGACCGAGACTGACTGACTAACTGCCTGACTGACTGAGACTGGACTGACTGACTGACTGACTGACTGACTGACTAACTGACTGACTGAGACTGACTGACTGACTGCTTGACTCTCTGACTGGCTATTTCACTGACTGAGTGAATGACTAAATGACTGACTGACACTGACTGACTGACTGCTTGACTACCTGACTGACTGCTTGACTGACTAACTGACTGGACAGGACTGACCGACTGACTGACTGACAGACTGACTAAATAAGGATGACTGACAGACTGACTGAATAAGGCTGACTGACTGACTGACTGACAGACTGACTGAATAAGGCTGACCGACTGAGTGACTGCCTGACTGACTGACTGACTGAATGACTGACTGACTGAGACTGGACTGGACTGACTGACTGACTGCTTTAGTGACTAACTGACTGCACAGGACTGACCGACTGACTGACTGACTGACTGCCTGACTGACTGACTGACTGAATGACTGACTGACTGAGACTAAATGACTGACTGCTTGACTGACTGGCTGAAGGAGTAACTGACTGACTGAGTGACTGACTGACTGGACTGACTGACTGAGACTGAATGACTGAGTGCTTGACTGATTGACTGTCAGACTGACTGACTGACTTCGCAAAAGGGAAAAATAAAAAAAAAGAATTATAAAATTAGAAAAAAATATTTGCATTTAAGATTTCCTTTCCGGCCGGTACTCGAACCCAGTACCACGCGCTAGGAGCCCAACGGTCTAGCCATTAGGCTATCGGAGCTCTGTCGATGGAAGTCTTAAATATAATAAAAACAAAAAATGCACCTTGGTAATTATTGATTCAAACACTTTGAAATTTACAGGTCGAATAATTAAACTGACTCAGAATTTTTCTCCCTACATAAATAATCAATATTCGCAAAAGAGAAAAATTAAAAAAAAAGAAGAAGAAATTTCAAATTAGAAACTAAAAGTATACATTGAAGATTTTCGTTCAGGCTGGGACTCGAACCCAGGGCCACTCGCTTGGAAGCCTAACACTCTAGCCATTAGTCTATGGGAGCTCTGTCGGTGGGAGTTTTAAATATAATAAAAACAAAAAATGCACCTTGGTAATTGTTTATTTAAACACTTTGAAATCTTCGTGTCGAAAAATTAAACTGACTCAGAATTTTCTTCCCTACATAAATAATCAATAATTGCAAAGGAAAGAAATTGAAAAAAAAAAAGAATTTTCAAATTAGAAAAGAAATATATACATTGAAGATATTCGCTCCGGCTGGAACTCGAACCCAGGCCACTCGCTTGGAAGACCAGCGGTCTAGCCATTAGGCTATCGGAGTTCTGTCGAGCGGAGTCTTACTGCCTGACTGATACTGCCTGACTGACAGACTGACTCACTGACTGACTGATACTGACTGACTGATACTGCCTGACTGACAGACTGACTCACTGACTGACTGATACTGACTGACTGACTCACTGACTGACCGAGACTGACTGACTAACTGCCTGACTGACTGAGACTGGACTGACTGACTGACTGACTGACTGACTGACTAACTGACTGACTGAGACTGACTGACTGACTGCTTGACTCTCTGACTGGCTATTTCACTGACTGACTGAATGACTAAATGACTGACTGACACTGACTGACTGACTGCTTGACTACCTGACTGACTGCTTGACTGACTAACTGACTGGACAGGACTGACCGACTGACTGACTGACAGACTGACTGAATAAGGCTGACCGACTGACTGACTGCCTGACTGACTGACTGACTGAATGACTGACTGACTGACTGACCGAGACTGACTGACTGACTGACTGAGACTGGACTGGACTGACTGACTGACTGACTGACTGAGACTGACTGACTGCTTTAGTGACTAACTGACTGCACAGGACTGACCGACTGACTGACTGACTGACTGACTGCCTGACTGACTGACTGACTGACTGACTGAGACTAAATGACTGACTGCTTGACTGACTGGCTGAAGGACTAACTGACTGACTGAGTGACTGACTGACTGGACTGACTGACTGAGACTGAATGACTGAGTGCTTGACTGATTGACTGTCAGACTGACTGACTGACTTCGCAAAAGGGAAAAATAAAAAAAAAGAATTATAAAATTAGAAAAAAATATTTGCATTTAAGATTTCCTTTCCGGCCGGGACTCGAACCCAGTACCACGCGATAGGAACCCAACGGTCTAGCCATTAGGCTATCGGAGCTCTGTCGATGGAAGTCTTAAATATAATAAAAACAAAAAATGCACCTTGGTAATTATTGATTCAAACACTTTGAAATTTACAGGTCGAATAATTAAACTGACTCAGAATTTTTCTCCCTACATAAATAATCAATATTCGCAAAAGAGAAAAATTAAAAAAAAAAAGAAGAAGAAATTTCAAATTAGAAACTAAAAGTATACATTGAAGATTTTCGTTCAGGCTGGGACTCGAACCCAGGGCCACTCGCTTGGAAGCCTAACACTCTAGCCATTAGTCTATGGGAGCTCTGTCGGTGGGAGTTTTAAATATAATAAAAACAAAAAATGCACCTTGGTAATTGTTTATTTAAACACTTTGAAATCTTCGTGTCGAAAAATTAAACTGACTCAGAATTTTCTTCCCTACATAAATAATCAATAATTGCATAGGAAAGAAATTGAAAAAAAAAAGAATTTTCAAATTAGAAAAGAAATATATACATTGAAGATATTCGCTCCGGCTGGGACTCGAACCCAGGCCACTCGCTTGGAAGACCAGCGGTCTAGCCATTAGGCTATCGGAGTTCTGTCGAGCGGAGTCTTACTGCCTGACTGATACTGCCTGACTGACAGACTGACTCACTGACTGACTGATACTGACTGACTGACTCACTGACTGACCGAGACTGACTGACTAACTGCCTGACTGACTGAGACTGGACTGACTGACTGACTGACTGACTGACTGACTAACTGACTGACTGAGACTGACTGACTGACTGCTTGACTCTCTGACTGGCTATTTCACTGACTGACTGAATGACTAAATGACTGACTGACACTGACTGACTGACTGCTTGACTACCTGACTGACTGCTTGACTGACTAACTGACGGGACAGGACTGACCGACTGACTGACTGACAGACTGACTGAATAAGGATGACTGACAGACTGACTGAATAAGGATGACTGACAGACTGACTGAATAAGGCTGACTGACTGACAGACAGACTGACTGAATAAGGCTGACCGACTGACTGACTGCCTGACTGACTGACTGACTGAATGACTGACTGACTGACTGACCGAGACTGACTGACTGACTGACTGACTGAGTCTGGACTGGACTGACTGACTGACTGACTGACTGAGACTGACTGACTGCTTTAGTGACTAACTGACTGCACAGGACTGACCGACTGACTGACTGACTGACTGACTGACTGACTGAGACTAAATGACTGACTGCTTGACTGACTGGCTGAAGGACTAACTGACTGACTGAGTGACTGACTGACTGGACTGACTGACTGAGACTGAATGACTGAGTGCTTGACTGATTGACTGTCAGACTGACTGACTGACTTCGCAAAAGGGAAAAATAAAAGAAAAAGAATTATAAAATTAGAAAAAAATATTTGCATTTAAGATTTCCTTTCCGGCCGGGACTCGAACCCAGTACCACGCGCTAGGAACCCAACGGTCTAGCCATTAGGCTATCGGAGCTCTGTCGATGGAAGTCTTAAATATAATAAAAACAAAAAATGCACCTTGGTAATTATTGATTCAAACACTTTGAAATTTACAGGTCGAATAATTAAACTGACTCAGAATTTTTCTCCCTACATAAATAATCAATATTCGCAAAAGAGAAAAATTAAAAAAAAAAGAAGAAGAAATTTCAAATTAGAAACTAAAAGTATACATTGAAGATTTTCGTTCAGGCTGGGACTCGAACCCAGGGCCACTCGCTTGGAAGCCTAACACTCTAGCCATTAGTCTATGGGAGCTCTGTCGGTGGGAGTTTTAAATATAATAAAAACAAAAAATGCACCTTGGTAATTGTTTATTTAAACACTTTGAAATCTTCGTGTCGAAAAATTAAACTGACTCAGAATTTTCTTTCCTACATAAATAATCAATAATTGCAAAGGAAAGAAATTGAAAAAAAAAATTTCAAATTAGAAAAGAAATATATACATTGAAGATATTCGCTCCGGCTGGGACTCGAACCCAGGCCACTCGCTTGGAAGACCAGCGGTCTAGCCATTAGGCTATCGGAGTTCTGTCGAGTGGAGTCTTACTGCCTGACTGATACTGCCTGACTGACAGACTGACTCACTGACTGACTGATACTGACTGACTGACTCACTGACTGACCGAGACTGACTGACTAACAGCCTGACTGACTGAGACTGGACTGACTGACTGACTGACTGACTGACTGACTAACTGACTGACTGAGACTGACTGACTGACTGCTTGACTCTCTGACTGGCTATTTCACTGACTGACTGAATGACTAAATGAATGACTGACACTGACTGACTGACTGCTTGACTACCTGACTGACTGCTTGACTGACTAACTGACTGGACAGGACTGACCGACTGACTGACTGACAGACTGACTGAATAAGGATGACTGACAGACTGACTGAATAAGGCTGACTGACTGACTGACTGACAGACTGACTGACAGACTGACTGAATAAGGCTGACCGACTGACTGACTGCCTGACTGACTGACTGACTGAATGACTGACTGACTGACTGACCGAGACTGACTGACTGACTGACTGAGACTGGACTGGACTGACTGACTGACTGACTGACTGACTGAGTCTGGACTGGACTGACTGACTGACTGACTGACTGAGACTGACTGACTGCTTTAGTGACTAACTGACTGCACAGGACTGACCGACTGACTGACTGACTGACTGACTGAGACTAAATGACTGACTGCTTGACTGACTGGCTGAAGGACTAACTGACTGACTGAGTGACTGACTGACTGGACTGACTGACTGAGACTGAATGACTGAGTGCTTGACTGATTGACTGTCAGACTGACTGACTGACTTCGCAAAAGGGAAAAATAAAAGAAAAAGAATTATAAAATTAGAAAAAAATATTTGCATTTAAGATTTCCTTTCCGGCCGGGACTCGAACCCAGTACCACGCGCTAGGAACCCAACGGTCTAGCCATTAGGCTATCGGAGCTCTGTCGATGGAAGTCTTAAATATAATAAAAACAAAAAATGCACCTTGGTAATTATTGATTCAAACACTTTGAAATTTACAGGTCGAATAATTAAACTGACTCAGAATTTTTCTCCCTACATAAATAATCAATATTCGCAAAAGAGAAAAATTAAAAAAAAAAGAAGAAGAAATTTCAAATTAGAAACTAAAAGTATACATTGAAGATTTTCGTTCAGGCTGGGACTCGAACCCAGGGCCACTCGCTTGGAAGCCTAACACTCTAGCCATTAGTCTATGGGAGCTCTGTCGGTGGGAGTTTTAAATATAATAAAAACAAAAAATGCACCTTGGTAATTGTTTATTTAAACACTTTGAAATCTTCGTGTCGAAAAATTAAACTGACTCAGAATTTTCTTCCCTACATAAATAATCAATAATTGCAAAGGAAAGAAATTGAAAAAAAAATTTTCAAATTAGAAAAGAAATATATACATTGAAGATATTCGCTCCGGCTGGGACTCGAACCCAGGCCACTCGCTTGGAAGACCAGCGGTCTAGCCATTAGGCTATCGGAGTTCTGTCGAGTGGAGTCTTACTGCCTGACTGATACTGCCTGACTGACAGACTGACTCACTGACTGACTGATACTGACTGACTGACTCACTGACTGACCGAGACTGACTGACTAACAGCCTGACTGACTGAGACTGGACTGACTGCCTGACTGACTGACTGACTGACTAACTGACTGACTGAGACTGACTGACTGACTGCTTGACTCTCTGACTGGCTATTTCACTGACTGACTGAATGACTAAATGAATGACTGACACTGACTGACTGACTGCTTGACTACCTGACTGACTGCTTGACTGACTAACTGACTGGACAGGACTGACCGACTGACTGACTGACAGACTGACTGAATAAGGATGACTGACAGACTGACTGAATAAGGCTGACTGACTGACTGACTGAAAGACTGACTGACAGACTGACTGAATAAGGCTGACCGACTGACTGACTGCCTGACTGACTGACTGACTGAATGACTGACTGACTGACTGACCGAGACTGACTGACTGACTGACTGAGACTGGACTGGACTGACTGACTGACTGACTGACTGAGACTGACTGACTGCTTTAGTGACTAACTGACTGCACAGGACTGACCGACTGACTGACTGACTGACTGCCTGACTGACTGACTGACTGACTGACTGAGACTAAATGACTGACTGCTTGACTGACTGGCTGAAGGACTAACTGACTGACTGAGTGACTGACTGACTGGACTGACTGACTGAGACTGAATGACTGAGTGCTTGACTGATTGACTGTCAGACTGACTGACTGACTTCGCAAAAGGGAAAAATAAAAGAAAAAGAATTATAAAATTAGAAAAAAATATTTGCATTTAAGATTTCCTTTCCGGCCGGGACTCGAACCCAGTACCACGCGCTAGGAACCCAACGGTCTAGCCATTAGGCTATCGGAGCTCTGTCGATCTAAGTCTTAAATATAATAAAAACAAAAAATGCACCTTGGTAATTATTGATTCAAACACTTTGAAATTTACAGGTCGAATAATTAAACTGACTCAGAATTTTTCTCCCTACATAAATAATCAATATTCGCAAAAGAGAAAAATTAAAAAAAAAAGAAGAAGAAATTTCAAATTAGAAACTAAAAGTATACATTGAAGATTTTCATTCAGGCTGGGACTCGAACCCAGGGCCACTCGCTTGGAAGCCTAACACTCTAGCCATTAGTCTATGGGAGCTCTGTCGGTGGGAGTTTTAAATATAATAAAAACAAAAAATGCACCTTGGTAATTGTTTATTTAAACACTTTGAAATCTTCGTGTCGAAAAATTAAACTGACTCAGAATTTTCTTCCCTACATAAATAATCAATAATTGCAAAGGAAAGAAATTGAAAAAAAAATTTTCAAATTAGAAAAGAAATATATACATTGAAGATATTCGCTCCGGCTGGGACTCGAACCCAGGCCACTCGCTTGGAAGACCAGCGGTCTAGCCATTAGGCTATCGGAGTTCTGTCGAGTGGAGTCTTACTGCCTGACTGATACTGCCTGACTGACAGACTGACTCACTGACTGACTGATACTGACTGACTGACTCACTGACTGACCGAGACTGACTGACTAACAGCCTGACTGACTGAGACTGGACTGACTGACTGACTGACTGACTGACTGACTAACTGACTGACTGAGACTGACTGACTGACTGCTTGACTCTCTGACTGGCTATTTCACTGACTGACTGACTGACTGCTTGACTACCTGACTGACTGCTTGACTGACTAACTGACTGGACAGGACTGACCGACTGACTGACTGACAGACTGACTGAATAAGGATGACTGACAGACTGACTGAATAAGGCTGACTGACTGACTGACTGACAGACTGACTGACAGACTGACTGAATAAGGCTGACCGACTGACTGACTGCCTGACTGACTGACTGACTGAATGACTGACTGACTGACTGACCGAGACTGACTGACTGACTGACTGAGACTGGACTGGACTGACTGACTGACTGACTGACTGACTGAGTCTGGACTGGACTGACTGACTGACTGACTGACTGAGACTGACTGACTGCTTTAGTGACTAACTGACTGCACAGGACTGACCGACTGACTGACTGACTGACTGACTGAGACTAAATGACTGACTGCTTGACTGACTGGCTGAAGGACTAACTGACTGACTGAGTGACTGACTGACTGGACTGACTGACTGAGACTGAATGACTGAGTGCTTGACTGATTGACTGTCAGACTGACTGACTGACTTCGCAAAAGGGAAAAATAAAAGAAAAAGAATTATAAAATTAGAAAAAAATATTTGCATTTAAGATTTCCTTTCCGGCCGGGACTCGAACCCAGTACCACGCGCTAGGAACCCAACGGTCTAGCCATTAGGCTATCGGAACTCTGTCGATGGAAGTCTTAAATATAATAAAAACAAAAAATGCACCTTGGTAATTATTGATTCAAACACTTTGAAATTTACAGGTCGAATAATTAAACTGACTCAGAATTTTTCTCCCTACATAAATAATCAATATTCGCAAAAGAGAAAAATTAAAAAAAAAAGAAGAAGAAATTTCAAATTAGAAACTAAAAGTATACATTGAAGATTTTCGTTCAGGCTGGGACTCGAACCCAGGGCCACTCGCTTGGAAGCCTAACACTCTAGCCATTAGTCTATGGGAGCTCTGTCGGTGGGAGTTTTAAATATAATAAAAACAAAAAATGCACCTTGGTAATTGTTTATTTAAACACTTTGAAATCTTCGTGTCGAAAAATTAAACTGACTCAGAATTTTCTTCCCTACATAAATAATCAATAATTGCAAAGGAAAGAAATTGAAAAAAAAATTTTCAAATTAGAAAAGAAATATATACATTGAAGATATTCGCTCCGGCTGGGACTCGAACCCAGGCCACTCGCTTGGAAGACCAGCGGTCTAGCCATTAGGCTATCGGAGTTCTGTCGAGTGGAGTCTTACTGCCTGACTGATACTGCCTGACTGACAGACTGACTCACTGACTGACTGATACTGACTGACTGACTCACTGACTGACCGAGACTGACTGACTAACAGCCTGACTGACTGAGACTGGACTGACTGACTGACTGACTGACTGACTGACTAACTGACTGACTGAGACTGACTGACTGACTGCTTGACTCTCTGACTGGCTATTTCACTGACTGACTGAATGACTAAATGAATGACTGACACTGACTGACTGACTGCTTGACTACCTGACTGACTGCTTGACTGACTAACTGACTGGACAGGACTGACCGACTGACTGACTGACAGACTGACTGAATAAGGATGACTGACAGACTGACTGAATAAGGCTGACTGACTGACTGACTGACAGACTGACTGACAGACTGACTGAATAAGGCTGACCGACTGACTGACTGCCTGACTGACTGACTGACTGAATGACTGACTGACTGACTGACCGAGACTGACTGACTGACTGAGACTGGACTTGACTGACTGACTGACTGACTGACTGAGACTGACTGACTGCTTTAGTGACTAACTGACTGCACAGGACTGACCGACTGACTGACTGACTGACTGCCTGACTGACTGACTGACTGACTGACTGAGACTAAATGACTGACTGCTTGACTGACTGGCTGAAGGACTAACTGACTGACTGAGTGACTGACTGACTGGACTGACTGACTGAGACTGAATGACTGAGTGCTTGACTGATTGACTGTCAGACTGACTGACTGACTTCGCAAAAGGGAAAAATAAAAAAAAAAGAATTATAAAATTAGAAAAAAATATTTGCATTTAAGATTTCCTTTCCGGCCGGGACTCGAACCCAGTACCACGCGCTAGGAACCCAACGGTCTAGCCATTAGGCTATCGGAGCTCTGTCGATGGAAGTCTTAAATATAATAAAAACAAAAAATGCACCTTGGTAATTATTGATTCAAACACTTTGAAATTTACAGGTCGAATAATTAAACTGACTCAGAATTTTTCTCCCTACATAAATAATCAATATTCGCAAAAGAGAAAAATTAAAAAAAAAAGAAGAAGAAATTTCAAATTAGAAACTAAAAGTATACATTGAAGATTTTCATTCAGGCTGGGACTCGAACCCAGGGCCACTCGCTTGGAAGCCTAACACTCTAGCCATTAGTCTATGGGAGCTCTGTCGGTGGGAGTTTTAAATATAATAAAAACAAAAAATGCACCTTGGTAATTGTTTATTTAAACACTTTGAAATCTTCGTGTCGAAAAATTAAACTGACTCAGAATTTTCTTCCCTACATAAATAATCAATAATTGCAAAGGAAAGAAATTGAAAAAAAAATTTTCAAATTAGAAAAGAAATATATACATTGAAGATATTCGCTCCGGCTGGGACTCGAACCCAGGCCACTCGCTTGGAAGACCAGCGGTCTAGCCATTAGGCTATCGGAGTTCTGTCGAGTGGAGTCTTACTGCCTGACTGATACTGCCTGACTGACAGACTGACTCACTGACTGACTGATACTGACTGACTGACTCACTGACTGACCGAGACTGACTGACTAACTGCCTGACTGACTGAGACTGGACTGACTGACTGACTGACTGACTGACTGACTAACTGACTGACTGAGACTGACTGACTGACTGCTTGACTCTCTGACTGGCTATTTCACTGACTGACTGAATGACTAAATGAATGACTGACACTGACTGACTGACTGCTTGACTACCTGACTGACTGCTTGACTGACTAACTGACTGGACAGGACTGACCGACTGACTGACTGACAGACTGACTGAATAAGGATGACTGACAGACTGACTGAATAAGGCTGACTGACTGACTGACTGACAGACTGACTGAATAAGGCTGACCGACTGACTGACTGCCTGACTGACTGACTGACTGAATGACTGACTGACTGACTGACCGAGACTGACTGACTGACTGACTGAGACTGGACTGGACTGACTGACTGACTGACTGACTGAGACTGACTGACTGCTTTAGTGACTAACTGACTGCACAGGACTGACCGACTGACTGACTGACTGACTGCCTGACTGACTGACTGACTGAATGACTGACTGACTGAGACTAAATGACTGACTGCTTGACTGACTGGCTGAAGGACTAACTGACTGACTGAGTGACTGACTGACTGGACTGACTGACTGAGACTGAATGACTGAGTGCTTGACTGATTGACTGTCAGACTGACTGACTGACTTCGCAAAAGGGAAAAATAAAAAAAAAAGAATTATAAAATTAGAAAAAAATATTTGCATTTAAGATTTCCTTTCCGGCCGGGACTCGAACCCAGTACCACGCGCTAGGAACCCAACGGTCTAGCCATTAGGCTATCGGAGCTCTGTCGATGGAAGTCTTAAATATAATAAAAACAAAAAATGCACCTTGGTAATTATTGATTCAAACACTTTGAAATTTACAGGTCGAATAATTAAACTGACTCAGAATTTTTCTCCCTACATAAATAATCAATATTCGCAAAAGAGAAAAATTAAAAAAAAAAGAAGAAGAAATTTCAAATTAGAAACTAAAAGTATACATTGAAGATTTTCGTTCAGGCTGGGACTCGAACCCAGGGCCACTCGCTTGGAAGCCTAACACTCTAGCCATTAGTCTATGGGAGCTATGTAGGTGGGAGTTTTAAATATAATAAAAACAAAAAATGCACCTTGGTAATTGTTTATTTAAACACTTTGAAATCTTCGTGTCGAAAAATTAAACTGACTCAGAATTTTCTTCCCTACATAAATAATCAATAATTGCAAAGGAAAGAAATTGAAAAAAAAAAGAATTTTCAAATTAGAAAAGAAATATATACATTGAAGATATTCGCTCCGGCTTGGACTCGAACCCAGGCCACTCGCTTGGAAGACCAGCGGTCTAGCCATTAGGCTATCGGAGTTCTGTCGAGCGGAGTCTTAATGCCTGACTGATACTGCCTGACTGACAGACTGACTCACTGACTGACTGATACTGACTGACTGACTCACTGACTGACCGAGACTGACTGACAACCTCCTGACTGACTGAGACTGGACTGACTGACTGACTGACTGAGACTGACTGACTGACTGCTTGACTCTCTGACTTGCTATTTCACTGACTGACTGAATGACTAAATGACTGACTGACACTGACTGAGTGACTGCTTGACTACCTGACTGACTGCTTGACTGACTAACTGACTGGACAGGACTGACCGACTGACTGACTGACAGACTGACTGAATAAGGATGACTGACAGACTGACTGAATAAGGCTGACTGACTGACTGACTGACAGACTGACTGAATAAGGCTGACCGACTGACTGACTGCCTGACTGACTGACTGACTGAATGACTGACTGACTGACTGACCGAGACTGACTGACTGACTGACTGAGACTGGACTGGACTGACTGACTGACTGACTGACTGAGACTGACTGACTGCTTTAGTGACTAACTGACTGCACAGGACTGACTGACTGACTGACTGCCTGACTGACTGACTGACTGAATGACTGACTGACTGAGACTAAATGACTGACTGCTTGACTGACTGGCTGAAGGACTAACTGACTGACTGAGTGACTGACTGACTGGACTGACTGACTGAGACTGAATGACTGAGTGCTTGACTGATTGACTGTCAGACTGACTGACTGACTTCGCAAAAGGGAAAAATAAAAAAAAAAGAATTATAAAATTAGAAAAAAATATTTGCATTTAAGATTTCCTTTTCCGGCCGGGACTCGAACCCAGTACCACGCGCTAGGAACCCAACGGTCTAGCCATTAGGCTATCGGAGCTCTGTCGATGGAAGTCTTAAATATAATAAAAACAAAAAATGCACCTTGGTAATTATTGATTCAAACACTTTGAAATTTACAGGTCGAATAATTAAACTGACTCAGAATTTTTCTCCCTACATAAATAATCAATATTCGCAAAAGAGAAAAATTAAAAAAAAAAAGAAGAAGAAATTTCAAATTAGAAACTAAAAGTATACATTGAAGATTTTCGTTCAGGCTGGGACTCGAACCCAGGGCCACTCGCTTGGAAGCCTAACACTCTAGCCATTAGTCTATGGGAGCTCTATCGGTGGGAGTTTTAAATATAATAAAAACAAAAAATGCACCTTGGTAATTGTTTATTTAAACACTTTGAAATCTTTGTGTCGAAAAATTAAACTGACTCAGAATTTTCTTCCCTACATAAATAATCAATAATTGCAAAGGAAAGAAATTGAAAAAAAAAAAGAATTTTCAAATTAGAAAAGAAATATATACATTGAAGATATTCGCTCCGGCTTGGACTCGAACCCAGGCCACTCGCTTGGAAGACCAGCGATCTAGCCATTAGGCTATCGGAGTTCTGTCGAGCGGAGTCTTACTGCCTGACTGATACTGCCTGACTGACAGACTGACTCACTGACTGACTGATACTGACTGACTGACTCACTGACTGACCGAGACTGACTGACTGACTGAGACTGGACTGACTGACTGAGACTGGACTGACTGACTGACTGACTGACTGACTGACTAACTGACTGACTGAGACTGACTGACTGACTGCTTGACTCTCTGACTGGCTATTTCACTGACTGACTGAATGACTAAATGACTGACTGACACTGACTGACTGACTGCTTGACTACCTGACTGACTGCTTGACTGACTAACTGACTGGACAGGACTGACCGACTGACTGACTGACAGACTGACTGAATAAGGATGACTGACAGACTGACTGAATAAGGCTGACTGACTGACTGACTGAATAAGGCTGACCGACTGACTGAATAAGGCTGACCGACTGACTGACTGCCTGACTGACTGACTGACTGAATGACTGACTGACTGACTGACCGAGACTGACTGACTGACTGACTGAGACTGGACTGGACTGACTGACTGACTGACTGACTGAGACTGACTGACTGCTTTAGTGACTAACTGACTGCACAGGACTGACCGACTGACTGACTGACTGACTGCCTGACTGACTGACTGACTGAATGACTGACTGACTGAGACTAAATGACTGACTGCTTGACTGACTGGCTGAAGGACTAACTGACTGACTGAGTGACTGACTGACTGGACTGACTGTTTGAGACTGAATGACTGAGTGCTTGACTGATTGACTGTCAGACTGACTGACTGACTTCGCAAAAGGGAAAAATAAAAAAAAAAAGAATTATAAAATTAGAAAAAAATATTTGCATTTAAGATTTCCTTTCCGGCCGGGACTCGAACCCAGTACCACGCGCTAGTAACCCAACGGTCTAGCCATTAGGCTATCGGAGCTCTGTCGATGGAAGTCTTAAATATAATAAAAACAAAAAATGCACCTTGGTAATTATTGATTCAAACACTTTGAAATTTACAGGTCGAATAATTAAACTGACTCAGAATTTTTCTCCCTACATAAATAATCAATATTCGCAAAAGAGAAAAATTAAAAAAAAAGAAGAAGAAATTTCAAATTAGAAACTAAAAGTATACATTGAAGATTTTCGTTCAGGCTGGGACTCGAACCCAGGGCCACTCGCTTGGAAGCCTAACACTCTAGCCATTAGTCTATGGGAGCTCTGTCGGTGGGAGTTTTAAATATAATAAAAACAAAAAATGCACCTTGGTAATTGTTTATTTAAACACTTTGAAATCTTCGTGTCGAAAAATTAAACTGACTCAGAATTTTCTTCCCTACATAAATAATCAATAATTGCAAAGGAAAGAAATTGAAAAAAAAAAGAATTTTCAAATTAGAAAAGAAATATATACATTGAAGATATTCGCTCCGGCTGGGACTCGAACCCAGGCCACTCGCTTGGAAGACCAGCGGTCTAGCCATTAGGCTATCGGAGTTCTGTCGAGCGGAGTCTTACTGCCTGACTGATACTGCCTAACTGACAGACTGACTCACTGACTGACTGATACTGACTGACTGACTCACTGACTGACCGAGACTGACTGACTAACTGCCTGACTGACTGAGACTGGACTGACTGACTGACTGACTGACTGACTGACTAACTGACTGACTGAGACTGACTGACTGACTGCTTGACTCTCTGACTGGCTATTTCACTGACTGACTGAATGACTAAATGACTGACTGACACTGACTGACTGACTGCTTGACTACCTGACTGACTGCTTGACTGACTAACTGACTGGACAGGACTGACCGACTGACTGACTGACAGACTGACTGAATAAGGATGACTGACAGACTGACTGAATAAGGCTGACTGACTGACTGACTGACAGACTGACTGAATAAGGCTGACCGACTGACTGACTGCCTGACTGACTGACTGACTGAATGACTGACTGACTGACTGACCGAGACTGACTGACTGACTGACTGAGACTGGACTGGACTGACTGACTGACTGACTGAGACTGACGGACTGCTTTAGTGACTAACTGACTGCACAGGACTGACCGACTGACTGACTGACTGACTGCCTGACTGACTGAATGACTGACTGACTGAGACTAAATGACTGACTGCTTGACTGACTGGCTGAAGGACTAACTGACTGACTGAATGACTGACTGACTGGACTGACTGACTGAGACTGAATGACTGAGTGCTTGACTGATTGACTGTCAGACTGACTGACTGACTTCGCAAAAGGGAAAAATAAAAAAAAAGAATTATAAAATTAGAAAAAAATATTTGCATTTAAGATTTCCTTTCCGGCTGGGATTTGAACCCAGGGCGACACTCATGGAAGCCCAACGCTCTCGCCAATATACTATCGGATCTCTGTTGATCGGTGTCTTAATTATAATAAAAACAAAAAATGCACCTTAGTAATTATTGATCTAAAATCTTTGAAATCTAAAGGTCGAATGATTAAACTGACTCAGAATTTTCTTCCGTACATAAATAATCCATATTTGCAAAAGAAAGAAATTGAAAAAAAAAAGAATCTTCAAATTAGAAGAGAAATATATACATGGAAGATTTTCGTTCCGGCCGGGACTCGAACCCAGTACCACACGCTTGGAACCCAACGGTCTAGCCATTAGGCTATCGGAGCTCTGTCGATGGAAGTCTTAAATATAATAAAAACAAAAAATGCACCTTGGTAATTATTGATTCAAACACTTTGAAATTTACAGGTCGAAAAATTAAACTGACTCAGAATTTTCTTCCCTACATAAATAATCAATAATTGCAAAGGAAAGAAATTGAAAAAAAAAAGAATTTTCAAATTAGAAAAGAAATATATACATTGAAGATATTCGCTCCGGCTTGGACTCGAACCCAGGCCACTCGCTTGGAAGACCAGCGATCTAGCCATTAGGCTATCGGAGTTCTGTCGAGCGGAGTCTTACTGCCTGACTGATACTGCCTGACTGACAGACTGACTCACTGACTGACTGATACTGACTGACTGACTCACTGACTGACCGAGACTGACTGACTAACTGCCTGACTGACTGAGACTGGACTGACTGACTGACTGACTGACTGACTGACTAACTGACTGACTGAGACTGACTGACTGACTGCTTGACTCTCTGACTGGCTATTTCACTGACTGACTGAATGACTAAATGACTGACTGACACTGACTGACTGACTGCTTGACTACCTGACTGACTGCTTGACTGACTAACTGACTGGACAGGACTGACCGACTGACTGACTGACAGACTGACTGAATAAGGATGACTGACAGACTGACTGAATAAGGCTGACTGACTGACTGACTGACAGACTGACTGAATAAGGCTGACCGACTGACTGACTGCCTGACTGACTGACTGACTGAATGACTGACTGACTGACTGACCGAGACTGACTGACTGAGACTGGACTGGACTGACTGACTGACTGACTGACTGAGACTGACTGACTGCTTTAGTGACTAACTGACTGCACAGGACTGACCGACTGACTGACTGACTGACTGACTGAATGACTGACTGACTGAGACTAAATGACTGACTGCTTGACTGACTGGCTGAAGGACTAACTGACTGACTGAGTGACTGACTGACTGGACTGACTGACTGAGACTGAATGACTGAGTGCTTGAATGATTGACTGTCAGACTGACTGACTGACTTCGCAAAAGGGAAAAATAAAAAAAAAAGAATTATAAAATTAGAAAAAAATATTTGCATTTAAGATTTCCTTTCCGGCCGGAACTCGAACCCAGTACCACGCGCTAGGAACCCAACGGTCTAGCCATTAGGCTATCGGAGCTCTGTCGATGGAAGTCTTAAATATAATAAAAACAAAAAATGCACCTTGGTAATTATTGATTCAAACACTTTGAAATTTACAGGTCGAATAATTAAACTGACTCAGAATTTTTCTCCCTACATAAATAATCAATATTCGCAAAAGAGAAAAATTAAAAAAAAAGAAGAAGAAATTTCAAATTAGAAACTAAAAGTATACATTGAAGATTTTCGTTCAGGCTGGGACTCGAACCCAGGGCCACTCGCTTGGAAGCCTAACACTCTAGCCATTAGTCTATGGGAGCTCTGTCGGTGGGAGTTTTAAATATAATAAAAACAAAAAATGCACCTTGGTAATTGTTTATTTAAACACTTTGAAATCTTCGTGTCGAAAAATTAAACTGACTCAGAATATTCTTCCCTACATAAATAATCAATAATTGCAAAGGAAAGAAATTGAAAAAAAAAAGAATTTTCAAATTAGAAAAGAAATATATACATTGAAGATATTCGCTCCGGCTGGGACTCGAACCCAGGCCACTCGCTTGGAAGACCAGCGGTCTAGCCATTAGGCTATCGGAGTTCTGTCGAGCGGAGTCTTACTGCCTGACTGATACTGCCTGACTGACAGACTGACTCACTGACTGACTGATACTGACTGACTGACTCACTGGCTGACCGAGACTGACTGACTAACTGCCTGACTGACTGAGACTGGACTGACTGACTGACTGACTGACTGACTGACTAACTGACTGACTGAGACTGACTGACTGACTGCTTGACTCTCTGACTGGCTATTTCACTGACTGACTGAATGACTAAATGACTGACTGACACTGACTGACTGACTGCTTGACTACCTGACTGACTGCTTGACTGACTAACTGACTGGACAGGACTGACCGACTGACTGACTGACAGACTGACTGAATAAGGATGACTGACAGACTGACTGAATAAGGCTGACTGACTGACTGACAGACTGACTGAATAAGGCTGACCGACTGACTGACTGCCTGACTGACTGAATGACTGACTGACTGACTGACCGAGACTGACTGACTGACTGACTGAGACTGGACTGGACTGACTGACTGACTGACTGACTGAGACTGACTGACTGCGTTAGTGACTAACTGACTGCACAGGACTGACCGACTGACTGACTGACTGACTGCCTGACTGACTGACTGACTGAATGACTGACTGACTGAGACTAAATGACTGACTGCTTGACTGACTGGCTGAAGGACTAACTGACTGACTGACTGGACTGACTGTTTGAGACTGAATGACTGACTGACTGACTGACCGAGACTGACTGACTGACTGACTGAGACTGGACTGGACTGACTGACTGACTGACTGACTGAGACTGACTGACTGCTTTAGTGACTAACTGACTGCACAGGACTGACCGACTGACTGACTGACTGACTGCCTGACTGACTGACTGACTGAATGACTGACTGACTGAGACTAAATGACTGACTGCTTGACTGACTGGCTGAAGGACTAACTGACTGACTGAGTGACTGACTGACTGGACTGACTGACTGAGACTGAATGACTGAGTGCTTGACTGATTGACTGTCAGACTGACTGACTGACTTCGCAGAAGGGAAAAATAAAAAAAAAAGAATTATAAAATTAGAAAAAAATATTTGCATTTAAGATTTCCTTTCCGGCCGGGACTCGAACCCAGTACCACGCGCTAGGAACCCAACGGTCTAGCCATTAGGCTATCGGTGCTCTGTCGATGGAAGTCTTAAATATAATAAAAACAAAAAATGCACCTTGGTAATTATTGATTCAAACACTTTGAAATTTACAGGTCGAATAATTAAACTGACTCAGAATTTTTCTCCCTACATAAATAATCAATATTCGCAAAAGAGAAAAATTAAAAAAAAAAGAAGAAGAAATTTCAAATTAGAAACTAAAAGTATACATTGAAGATTTTCGTTCAGGCTGGGACTCGAACCCAGGGCCACTCGCTTGGAAGCCTAACACTCTAGCCATTAGTCTATGGGAGCTCTGTCGGTGGGAGTTTTAAATATAATAAAAACAATAAATGCACCTTGGTAATTGTTTATTTAAACACTTTGAAATCTTCGTGTCGAAAAATTAAACTGACTCAGAATTTTCTTCCCTACATAAATAATCAATAATTGCAAAGGAAAGAAATTGAAAAAAAAAAGAATTTTCAAATTAGAAAAGAAATATATACATTGAAGATATTCGCTCCGGCTGGGACTCGAACCCAGGCCACTCGCTTGGAAGACCAGCGGTCCAGCCATTAGGCTATCGGAGTTCTGTCGAGCGGAGTCTTACTGCCTGACTGATACTGCCTGACTGACAGACTGACTCACTGACTGACTGATACTGACTGACTGACTCACTGACTGACCGAGACTGACTGACTAACTGCCTGACTGACTGAGACTGGACCAACTGACTGACTGACTGACTGACTGACTAACTGACTGACTGAGACTGACTGACTGACTGCTTGACTCTCTGACTGGCTATTTCACTGACTGACTGAATGACTAAATGACTGACTGACACTGACTGACTGACTGCTTGACTACCTGACTGACTGCTTGACTGACTAACTGACTGGACAGGACTGACCGACTGACTGACTGACAGACTGACTGAATAAGGATGACTGACAGACTGACTGAATAAGGCTGACTGACTGACTGACAGACAGACTGACTGAATAAGGCTGACCGACTGACTGACTGCCTGACTGACTGACTGAATGACTGACTGACTGACTGACCGAGACTGACTGACTGACTGACTGAGACTGGACTAGACTGACTGACTGACTGAGACTGACTGACTGCTTTAGTGACTAACTGACTGCACAGGACTGACCGACTGACTGACTGACTGACTGCCTGACTGACTGACTGACTGAATGACTGACTGACTGAGACTAAATGACTGACTGCTTGACTAACTGGCTGAAGGACTAACTGACTGACTGAGTGACTGACTGACTGGACTGACTGACTGAGACTGAATGACTGAGTGCTTGACTGATTGACTGTCAGACTGACTTGCTGACTTCGCAAAAGGGAAAAATAAAAAAAAAAGAATTATAAAATTAGAAAAAAATATTTGCATTTTAGATTTCCTTTCCGGCCGGGACTCGAACCCAGTACCACGCGCTAGGAACCCAACGGTCTAGCCATTAGGCTATCGGAGCTCTGTCGATGGAAGTCTTAAATATAATAAAAACAAAAAATGCACCTTGGTAATTATTGATTCAAACACTTTGAAATTTACAGGTCGAATAATTAAACTGACTCAGAATTTTTCTCCCTACATAAATAATCAATATTCGCAAAAGAGAAAAATTAAAAAAAAAAGAAGAAGAAATTTCAAATTAGAAACTAAAAGTATACATTGAAGATTTTCGTTCAGGCTGGGACTCGAACCCAGGGCCACTCGCTTGGAAGCCTAACACTCTAGCCATTAGTCTATGGGAGCTCTGTCGGTGGGAGTTTTAAATATAATAAAAACAAAAAATGCACCTTGGTAATTGTTTATTTAAACACTTTGAAATCTTCGTGTCGAAAAATTAAACTGACTCAGAATTTTCTTCCCTACATAAATAATCAATAATTGCAAAGGAAAGAAATTGAAAAAAAAAAAGAATTTTCAAATTAGAAAAGAAATATATACATTGAAGATATTCGCTCCGGCTGGGACTCGAACCCAGGCCACTCGCTTGGAAGACCAGCGGTCTAGCCATTAGGCTATCGGAGTTCTGTCGAGCGGAGTCTTACTGCCAGACTGATACTGCCTGACTGACAGACTGACTCACTGACTGACTGATACTGACTGACTGACTCACTGACTGACCGAGACTGACTGACTAACTGCCTGACTGACTGAGACTGGACTGACTGACTGACTGACTGACTGACTGACTAACTGACTGACTGAGACTGATTGACTGATTGCTTGACTCTCTGACTGGCTATTTCACTGACTGACTGAATGACTAAATGACTGACTGACACTGACTGACTGACTGCTTGACTACCTGACTGACTGCTTGACTGACTAACTGACTGAACAGGACTGACCGACTGACTGACTGACAGACTGACTGAATAAGGATGACTGACAGACTGACTGAATAAGGCTGACTGACTGACTGACAGACTGACTGAATAAGGCTGACCGACTGACTGACTGCCTGACTGACTGACTGACTGACTGACTGACTGACTGACCGAGACTGACTGACTGACTGACTGACTGAGACTGACTGACTGCTTTAGTGACTAACTGACTGCACAGGACTGACCGACTGACTGACTGACTGACTGCCTGACTGACTGACTGACTGAATGACTGACTGACTGAGACTAAATGACTGACTGCTTGACTGACTGGCTGAAGGACTAACTGACTGACTGAGTGACTGACTGACTGGACTGACTGACTGAGACTGAATGACTGAGTGCTTGACTGATTGACTGTCAGACTGACTGACCGACTTCGCAAAAGGGAAAAATAAAAAAAAAAGAATTATAAAATTAGAAAAAAATATTTGCATTTAAGATTTCCTTTCCGGCCGGGACTCGAACCCAGTACCACGCGCTAGGAACCCAACGGTCTAGCCATTAGGCTATCGGTGCTCTGTCGATGGAAGTCTTAAATATAATAAAAACAAAAAATGCACCTTGGTAATTATTGATTCAAACACTTTGAAATTTACAGGTCGAATAATTAAACTGACTCAGAATTTTTCTCCCTACATAAATAATCAATATTCGCAAAAGAGAAAAATTAAAAAAAAAAAAGAAGAAGAAATTTCAAATTAGAAACTAAAAGTATACATTGAAGATTTTCGTTCAGGCTGGGACTCGAACCCAGGGCCACTCGCTTGGAAGCCTAACACTCTAGCCATTAGTCTATTGGAGCTCTGTCGGTGGGAGTTTTAAATATAATAAAAACAAAAAATGCACCTTGGTAATTGTTTATTTAAACACTTTGAAATCTTCGTGTCGAAAAATTAAACTGACTCAGAATTTTCTTCCCTACATAAATAATCAATAATTGCAAAGGAAAGAAATTGAAAAAAAAAATTTTCAAATTAGAAAAGAAATATATACACTGAAGATATTCGCTCCGGCTGGGACTCGAACCCAGGCCACTCGCTTGGAAGACCAGCGGTCTAGCCATTAGGCTATCGGAGTTCTGTCGAGAGGAGTCTTACTGCCTGACTGATACTGCCTGACTGACAGACTGACTCACTGACTGACTGATACTGACTGACTGACTAACTGACTGACCGAGACTGACTGACTAACTGCCTGACTGACTGAGACTGGACTGACTGACTGACTGACTGACTGACTGACTAACTGACTGACTGAGACTGACTGACTGACTGCTTGACTCTCTGACTGGCTATTTCACTGACTGACTGAATGACTAAATGACTGACTGACACTGACTGACTGACTGCTTGACTACCTGACTGACTGCTTGACTGACTAACTGACTGGACAGGACTGACCGACTGACTGACTGACAGACTGACTGAATAAGGATGACTGACAGGCTGACTGAATAAGGCTGACCGACTGACTGACTGCCTGACTGACTGACTGACTGAATGACTGACTGACTGACTGACCGAGACTGACTGACTGACTGACTGAGACTGGACTGGACTGACTGACTGACTGACTGACTGAGACTGACTGACTGCTTTAGTGACTAACTGACTGCACAGGACTGACCGACTGACTGACTGACTGACTGCCTGCCTGACTGACTGACTGACTGAATGACTGACTGACTGAGACTAAATGACTGACTGCTTGACTGACTGGCTGAAGGACTAACTGACTGACTGAGTGACTGACTGACTGGACTGAGTGACTGAGACTGAATGACTGAGTGCTTGACTGATTGACTGTCAGACTGACTGACTGACTTCGCAAAAGGGAAAAATAAAAAAAAAATATAAAATTAGAAAAAAATATTTGCATTTAAGATTTCCTTTCCGGCCGGGACTCGAACCCAGTACCACGCGCTAGGAACCCAACGGTCTAGCCATTAGGCTATCGGAGCTCTGTCGATGGAAGTCTTAAATATAATAAAAACAAAAAATGCACCTTGGTAATTATTGATTCAAACACTTTGAAATTTACAGGTCGAATAATTAAACTGACTCAGAATTTTTCTCCCTACATAAATAATCAATATTCGCAAAAGAGAAAAATTAAAAAAAAAGAAGAAGAAATTTCAAATTAGAAACTAAAAGTATACATTGAAGATTTTCGTTCAGGCTGGGACTCGAACCCAGGGCCACTCGCTTGGAAGCCTAACACTCTAGCCATTAGTCTATGGGAGCTCTGTCGGTGGGAGTTTTAAATATAATAAAAACAAAAAATGCACCTTGGTAATTGTTTATTTAAACACTTTGAAATCTTCGTGTCGAAAAATTAAACTGACTCAGAATTTTCTTCCCTACATAAATAATCAATAATTGCAAAGGAAAGAAATTGAAAAAAAAAAGAATTTTCAAATTAGAAAAGAAATATATACATTGAAGATATTCGCTCCGGCTGGGACTCGAACCCAGGCCACTCGCTTGGAAGACCAGCGGTCTAGCCATTAGGCTATCGGAGTTCTGTCGAGCGGAGTCTTACTGCCTGACTGATACTGCCTGACTGACAGACTGACTCACTGACTGATGATACTGACTGACTGACTCACTGACTGACCGAGACTGACTGACTAACTGCCTGACTGACTGAGACTGGACTGACTGACTGACTGACTGACTGACTGACTAACTGACTGACTGAGACTGACTGACTGACTGCTTGACTCTCTGACTGGCTATTTCACTGACTGACTGAATGACTAAATGACTGACTGACACTGACTGACTGACTGCTTGACTACCTGACTGACTGCTTGACTGACTAACTGACTGGACAGGACTGACCGACTGACTGACTGACAGACTGACTGAATAAGGATGACTGACAGACTGACTGAATAAGGCTGACTGACTGACTGACTGACAGACTGACTGACTGACCGAGACTGACTGACTGACTGACTGAGACTGGAGTGGACTGACTGACTGACTGACTGACTGAGACTGACTGACTGCTTTAGTGACTAACTGACTGCACAGAACTGACCGACTGACTGACTGACTGACTGAATGACTGACTGACTGAGACTAAATGACTGACTGCTTGACTGACTGGCTGAAGGACTAACTGACTGACTGAGTGACTGACTGACTGGACTGACTGACTGAGACTGAATGACTGAGTGCTTGACTGATTGACTGTCAGACTGACTGACTGACTTCGCAAAAGGGAAAAATAAAAAAAAAGAATTATAAAATTAGAAAAAAATATTTGCATTTAAGATTTCCTTTCCGGCCGGGACTCGAACCCAGTACCACGCGCTAGGAGCCCAACGGTCTAGCCATTAGGCTATCGGAGCTCTGTCGGTGGGAGTTTTAAATATAATAAAAACAAAAAATGCACCATGGTAATTGTTTATTTAAACACTTTGAAATCTTCGTGTCGAAAAATTAAACTGACTCAGAATTTTCTTCCCTACATAAATAATCAATAATTGCAAAGGAAAGAAATTGAAAAAAAAAGAATTTTCAAATTAGAAAAGAAATATATACATTGAAGATATTCGCTCCGGCTGGGACTCGAACCCAGGCCACTCGCTTGGAAGACCAGCGGTCTAGCCATTAGGCTATCGGAGTTCGTTCGAGCGGAGTCTTACTGCCTGACTGATACTGCCTGACTGACAGACTGACTCACTGACTGACTGATACTGACTGACTGACTCACTGACTGACCGAGACTGACTGACTAACTGCCTGACTGACTGAGACTGGACTGACTGACTGACTGACTGACTGACTGACTAACTGACTGACTGAGACTGACTGACTGACTGCTTGACTCTCTGACTGGCTATTTCACTGACTGACTGAATGACTAAATGACTGACTGACACTGACTGACTGACTGCTTGACTACCTGACTGACTGCTTGACTGACTAACTGACTGGACAGGACTGACCGACTGACTGACTGATAGACTGACTGAATAAGGATGACTGACAGACTGACTGAATAAGGCTGACTGACTGACTGACTGACAGACTGACTGAATAAGGCTGACCGACTGACTGACTGCCTGACTGACTGACTGACTGAATGACTGACTGACTGACTGACCGAGACTGACTGACTGACTGACTGAGACTGGACTGGACTGACTGACTGACTGACTGACTGAGACTGACTGACTGCTTTAGTGACTAACTGACTGCACAGGACTGACCAACTGACTGACTGACTCACTGCCTGACTGACTGACTGACTGAATGACTGACTGACTGAGACTAAATGACTGACTGCTTGACTGACTGGCTGAAGGACTAACTGACTGACTGAGTGACTGACTGACTGGACTGACTGACTGAGACTGAATGACTGAGTGCTTGACTGATTGACTGTCAGACTGACTGACTGACTTCGCAAAAGGGAAAAATAAAAAAAAAGAATTATAAAAAAATATTTGCATTTAAGATTTCCTTTCCGGCCGGGACTCGAACCCAGTACCACGCGCTAGGAACCCAACGGTCTAGCCATTAGGCTATCGGAGCTCTGTCGATGGAAGTCTTAAATATAATAAAAACAAAAAATGCACCTTGGTAATTATTGATTCAAACACTTTGAAATTTACAGGTCGAATAATTAAACTGACTCAGAATTTTTCTCCCTACATAAATAATCAATAATTGCAAAGGAAAGAAATTGAAAAAAAAAAAGAATTTTCAAATTAGAAAAGAAATATATACATTGAAGATATTCGCTCCGGCTGGGACTCGAACCCAGGCCACTCGCTTGGAAGACCAGCGGTCTAGCCATTAAGCTATCGGAGTTCTGTCGAGCGGAGTCTTACTGCCTGACTGATACTGCCTGACTGACAGACTGACTCACTGACTGACTGATACTGACTGACTGACTAAATGCCTGACTGACTGAGACTGGACTGACTGACTGACTGACTGACTGACTGACTAACTGAGACTGACTGACTGACTGCTTGACTCTCTGACTGGCTATTTCACTGACTGACTGAATGACTAAATGACTGACTGACACTGACTGACTGACTGCTTGACTACCTGACTGACTGCTTGACTGACTAACTGACTGGACAGGACTGACCGACTGACTGACTGACAGACTGACTGAATAAGGATGACTGACAGACTGACTGAATAAGGCTGACTGACTGACTGACTGACAGACTGACTGAATAAAGCTGACCGACTGACTGACTGCCTGACTGACTGAATGACTGACTGACTGACTGACCGAGACTGACTGACTGACTGACTGAGACTGGACTGGACTGACTGACTGACTGACTGACTGAGACTGACTGACTGCTTTAGTGACTAACTGACTGCACAGGACTGACCGACTGACTGACTGACTGACTGCCTGACTGACTGACTGACTGACTGAATGACTGACTGACTGAGACTAAATGACTGACTGCTTGACTGGCTGGCTGAAGGACTAACTGACTGACTGAGTGACTGACTGACTGGACTGACTGACTGAGACTGAATGACTGAGTGCTTGACTGATTGACTGTCAGACTGACTGACTGACTTCGCAAAAGAGAAAAATAAAAAAAAAAGAATTATAAAATTAGAAAAAAATATTTGCATTTAAGATTTCCTTTCCGGCTGGGATTTGAACCCAGGGCGACACTCATGGAAGCCCAACGCTCTCGCCAATATACTATCGGATCTCTGTTGATCGGTGTCTTAATTATAATAAAAACAAAAAATGCACCTTAGTAATTATTGATCTAAAATCTTTGAAATCTAAAGGTCGAATGATTAAACTGACTCAGAATTTTCTTCCGTACATAAATAATCCATATTTGCAAAAGAAAGAAATTGAAAAAAAAAAGAATCTTCAAATTAGAAGAGAAATATATACATGGAAGATTTTCGTTCCGGCCGGGACTCGAACCCAGTACCACGCGCTTGGAACCCAACGGTCTAGCCATTAGGCTATCGGAGCTCTGTCGATGGAAGTCTTAAATATAATAAAAACAAAAAATGCACCTTGGTAATTATTGATTCAAACACTTTGAAATTTACAGGTCGAATAATTAAACTGACTCAGAATTTTTCTCCCTACATAAATAATCAATATTCGCAAAAGAGAAAAATTAAAAAAAAAAGAAGAAGAAATTTCAAATTAGAAACTAAAAGTATACATTGAAGATTTTCGTTCAGGCTGGGACTCGAACCCAGGGCCACTCGCTTGGAAGCCTAACACTCTAGCCATTAGTCTATGGGAGCTCTGTCGGTGGGAGTTTTAAATATAATAAAAACAAAAAATGCACCTTGGTAATTGTTTATTTAAACACTTTGAAATCTTCGTGTCGTAAAATTAAACTGACTCAGAATTTTCTTCCCTACATAAATAATCAATAATTGCAAAGGAAAGAAATTGAAAAAAAAAAAGAATTTTCAAATTAGAAAAGAAATATATACATTGAAGATATTCGCTCCGGCTTGGACTCGAACCCAGGCCACTCGCATGGAAGACCAGCGGTCTAGCCATTAGGCTATCGGAGTTCTGTCGAGCGGAGTCTTACTGCCTGACTGATACTGCCTGACTGACAGACTGACTCACTGACTGACTGATACTGACTGACTGACTCACTGACTGACCGAGACTGACTGACTAACTGCCTGACTGACTGAGACTGGACTGACTGACTAACTGACTGACTGACTGACTAACTGACTGACTGAGACTGACTGACTGACTGCTTGACTCTCTGACTGGCTATTTCACTGACTGACTGAATGACTAAATGACTGACTGACACTGACTGACTGACTGCTTGACTACCTGACTGACTGCTTGACTGACTAACTGACTGGACAGGACTGACCGACTGACTGACTGACAGACTGACTGAATAAGGATGACTGACAGACTGACTGAATAAGGCTGACTGACTGACTGACTGACAGACTGACTGAATAAGGCTGACCGACTGACTGACTGCCTGACTGACTGACTGACTGAATGACTGACTGACTGACTGACCGAGACTGACTGACTGACTGACTGAGACTGGACTGGACTGACTGACTGACTGACTGACTGAGACTGACTGACTGCTTTAGTGACTAACTGACTGCACAGGACTGACCGACTGACTGACTGACTGACTGCCTGACTGACTGAATGACTGACTGACTGAGACTAAATGACTGACTGCTTGACTAACTGGCTGAAGGACTAACTGACTGACTGAGTGACTTACTGACTGGACTGACTGACTGAGACTGAATGACTGAGTGCTTGACTGATTGACTGTCAGACTGACTGACTGACTTCGCAAAAGGGAAAAATAAAAAAAAAAGAATTATAAAAAAACGTTTGCATTTAAGATTTCCTTTCCGGCCGGGACTCGAACCCAGTACCACGCGCTAGGAACCCAACGGTCTAGCCATTAGGCTATCGGAGCTCTGTCGATGGAAGTCTTAAATATAATAAAAACAAAAAATGCACCTTGGTAATTATTGATTCAAACACTTTGAAATTTACAGGTCGAATAATTAAACTGACTCAGAATTTTTCTCCCTACATAAATAATCAATATTCGCAAAAGAGAAAAATTAAAAAAAAAAGAAGAAGAAATTTCAAATTAGAAACTAAACGTATACATTGAAGATTTTCGTTCAGGCTGGGACTCGAACCCAGGGCCACTCGCATGGAAGCCTAACACTCTAGCCATTAGTCTATGGGAGCTCTGTCGGTGGGAGTTTTAAATATAATAAAAACAAAAAATGCACCTTGGTAATTGTTTATTTAAACACTTTGAAATCTTCGTGTCGAAAAATTAAACTGACTCAGAATTTTCTTCCCTACATAAATAATCAATAATTGCAAAGGAAAGGAATTGAAAAAAAAAAGAATTTTAAATTAGAAAAGAAATATATACATTGAAGATATTCGCTCCGGCTGGGACTCGAACCCAGGCCACTCGCTTGGAAGACCAGCGGTCTAGCCATTAGGCTATCGGAGTTCTGTCGAGCGGAGTCTTACTGCCTGACTGATACTGCCTGACTGACAGACTGACTCACTGACTGACTGATACTGCCTGACTGACAGACTGACTCACTGACTGACTGATACTGACTGACTGACTCACTGACTGACCGAGACTGACTGAATAACTGCCTGACTGACTGAGACTGGACTGACTGACTGACTGACTGACTGACTGACTGACTAACTGACTGACTGAGACTGACTGACTGACTGCTTGACTCTCTGACTGGCTATTTCACTGACTGACTGAATGACTAAATGACTGACTGACACTGACTGACTGACTGCTTGACTTCCTGACTGACTGCTTGACTGACTAACTGACTGGACAGGACTGACCGACTGACTGACTGACAGACTGACTGAATAAGGATGACTGACAGACTGACTGAATAAGGCTGACTGACTGACTGACTGACAGACTGACTGAATAAGGCTGACCGACTGACTGACTGCCTGACTGACTGACTGAATGACTGACTGACCGAGACTGACTGACTGACTGACTGAGACTGACTGACTGCTTTAGTGACTAACTGACTGCACAGGACTGACCGACTGACTGAATGACTGACTGACTGAGACTAAATGACTGACTGCTTGACTGACTGGCTGAAGGACTAACTGACTGACTGAGTGACTGACTGACTGGACTGACTGACTGAGACTGAATGACTGAGTGCTTGACTGATTGACTGTCAGACTGACTGATTAAATTCGCAAAAGGGAAAAATAAAAAAAAAGAATTATAAAATTAGAAAAAAATATTTGCATTTAAGATTTCCTTTCCGGCTGGGATTTGAACCCAGGGCGACACTCATGGAAGCCCAACGCTCGCCAATATACTATCGGATCTCTGTTGATCGGTGTCTTAATTATAATAAAAACAAAAAATGCACCTTAGTAATTATTGATCTAAAATCTTTGAAATCTAAAGGTCGAATGATTAAACTGACTTAGAATTTTAGTCCGTACATAAATAATCCATATTTGCAAAAGAAAGAAATTGAAAAAAAAAGAATCTTCAAATTAGAAGAGAAATATATACATGGAAGATTTTCGTTCCGGCCGGGACTCGAACCCAGTACCACGCGCTTGGAACCCAACGGTCTAGCCATTAGGCTATCGGTGCTCTGTCGATGGAAGTCTTAAATATAATAAAAACAAAAAATGCACCTTGGTAATTATTGATTCAAACACTTTGAAATTTACAGGTCAAATAATTAAACTGACTCAGAATTTTTCTCCCTACATAAATAATCAATATTCGCAAAAGAGAAAAATTAAAAAAAAAAGAAGAAGAAATTTCAAATTAGAAACTAAAAGTATACATTGAAGATTTTCGTTCAGGCTGGGACTCGAACCCAGGGCCACTCGCTTGGAAGCCTAACACTCTAGCCATTAGTCTATGGGAGCTCTGTCGGTGGGAGTTTTAAATATAATAAAAACAAAAAATGCACCTTGGTAATTGTTTATTTAAACACTTTGAAATCTTCGTGTCGAAAAATTAAACTGACTCAGAATTTTCTTCCCTACATAAATAATCAATAATTGCAAAGGAAAGAAATTGAAAAAAAAAGAATTTTCAAATTAGAAAAGAAATATATACATTGAAGATATTCGCTCCGGCTGGGACTCGAACCCAGGCCACTCGCTTGGAAGACCAGCGGTCTAGCCATTAGGCTATCGGAGTTTTGTCGAGCGGAGTCTTACTGCCTGACTGATACTGCCTGACTGACAGACTGACTCACTGACTGACTGATACTGACTGACTGACTCACTGACTGACCGAGACTGACTGACTAACTGCCTGACTGACTGAGACTGGACTGACTGACTGACTGACTGTCTAACTGACTGACTGAGACTGACTGACTGACTGCTTGACTCTCTGACTGGCTATTTCACTGACTGACTGAATGACTAAATGACTGACTGACACTGACTGACTGACTGCTTGACTACCTGACTGACTGCTTGACTGACTAACTGACTGGACAGGACTGACCGACTGACTGACTGACAGACTGACTGAATAAGGACGACTGACAGACTGACTGAATAAGGCTGACTGACTGACTGACTGACAGACTGACTGAATAAGGCTGACCGACTGACTGACTGCCTGACTGACTGACTGACTGAATGACTGACTGACTGACTGACCGAGACTGACTGACTGACTGACTGAGACTGGACTGGACTGACTGACTGACTGACTGACTGAGACTGACTGACTGCTTTAGTGACTAACTGACTGCACAGGACTGACCGACTGACTGACTGACTGACTGCCTGACTGACTGACTGACTGAATGACTGACTGACTGAGACTAAATGACTGACTGCTTGACTGACTGGCTGAAGGACTAACTGACTGACTGAGTGACTGACTGACTGGACTGACTGACTGAGACTGAATGACTGAGTGCTTGACTGATTGACTGTCAGACTGACTGACTGACTTCGCAAAAGGGAAAAATAAAAAAAAAAGAATTATAAAATTAGAAAAAAATATTTGCATTTAAGATTTCCTTTCCGGCCGGGACTCGAACCCAGTACCACGCGCTAGGAACCCAACGGTCTAGCCATTAGGCTATCGGAGCTCTGTCGATGGAAGTCTTAAATATAATAAAAACAAAAAATGCACCTTGGTAATTATTGATTCAAACACTTTGAAATTTACAGGTCGAATAATTAAACTGACTCAGAATTTTTCTCCCTACTTAAATAATCAATATTCGCAAAAGAGAAAAATTAAAAAAAAAAAGAAGAAGAAATTTCAAATTAGAAACTAAAAGTATACATTGAAGATTTTCGTTCAGGCTGCGACTCGAACCCAGGGCCACTCGCTTGGAAGCCTAACACTCTAGCCATTAGTCTATGGGAGCTCTGTCGGTGGGAGTTTTAAATATAATAAAAACAAAAAATGCACCTTGGTAATTGTTTATTTAAACACTTTGAAATCTTCGTGTCGAAAAATTAAACTGACTCAGAATTTTCTTCCCTACATAAATAATCAATAATTGCAAAGGAAAGAAATTGAAAAAAAAAAGAATTTTCAAATTAGAAAAGAAATATATACATTGAAGATATTCGCTCCGGCTGGGACTCGAACCCAGGCCACTCGCTTGGAAGACCAGCGGTCTAGCCATTAGGCTATCGGAGTTCTGTCGATCGGAGTCTTACTGCCTGACTGATACTGCCTGACTGACAGACTGACTCACTGACTGACTGATACTGACTGACTGACTCACTGACTGACCGAGACTGACTGACTAACTGCCTGACTGACTGAGACTGGACTGACTGACTGACTGACTGACTAACTGACTGACTGAGACTGACTGACTGACTGCTTGACTCTCTGACTGGCTATTTCACTGACTGACTGAATGACTAAATGACTGACTGACACTGACTGACTGACTGCTTGACTACCTGACTGACTGCTTGACTGACTAACTGACTGGACAGGACTGACCGACTGACTGACTGACAGACTGACTGAATAAGGACGACTGACAGACTGACTGAATAAGGCTGACTGACTGACTGACTGACAGACTGACTGAATAAGGCTGACCGACTGACTGACTGCCTGACTGACTGACTGACTGAATGACTGACTGACTGACTGACCGAGACTGACTGACTGACTGACTGAGACTGGACTGGACTGACTGACTGACTGACTGACTGAGACTGACTGACTGCTTTAGTGACTAACTGACTGCACAGGACTGACCGACTGACTGACTGACTGACTGCCTGACTGACTGACTGACTGAATGACTGACTGACTGAGACTAAATGACTGACTGCTTGACTGACTGGCTGAAGGACTAACTGACTGACTGAGTGACTGACTGACTGGACTGACTGACTGAGACTGAATGACTGAGTGCTTGACTGATTGACTGTCAGACTGACTGACTGACTTCGCAAAAGGGAAAAATAAAAAAAAAAGAATTATAAAATTAGAAAAAAATATTTGCATTTAAGATTTCCTTTCCGGCCGGGACTCGAACCCAGTACCACGCGCTAGGAACCCAACGGTCTAGCCATTAGGCTATCGGAGCTCTGTCGATGGAAGTCTTAAATATAATAAAAACAAAAAATGCACCTTGGTAATTATTGATTCAAACACTTTGAAATTTACAGGTCGAATAATTAAACTGACTCAGAATTTTTCTCCCTACTTAAATAATCAATATTCGCAAAAGAGAAAAATTAAAAAAAAAAAGAAGAAGAAATTTCAAATTAGAAACTAAAAGTATACATTGAAGATTTTCGTTCAGGCTGCGACTCGAACCCAGGGCCACTCGCTTGGAAGCCTAACACTCTAGCCATTAGTCTATGGGAGCTCTGTCGGTGGGAGTTTTAAATATAATAAAAACAAAAAATGCACCTTGGTAATTGTTTATTTAAACACTTTGAAATCTTCGTGTCGAAAAATTAAACTGACTCAGAATTTTCTTCCCTACATAAATAATCAATAATTGCAAAGGAAAGAAATTGAAAAAAAAAAGAATTTTCAAATTAGAAAAGAAATATATACATTGAAGATATTCGCTCCGGCTGGGACTCGAACCCAGGCCACTCGCTTGGAAGACCAGCGGTCTAGCCATTAGGCTATCGGAGTTCTGTCGATCGGAGTCTTACTGCCTGACTGATACTGCCTGACTGACAGACTGACTCACTGACTGACTGATACTGACTGACTGACTCACTGACTGACCGAGACTGACTGACTAACTGCCTGACTGACTGAGACTGGACTGACTGACTGACTGACTGACTAACTGACTGACTGAGACTGACTGACTGACTGCTTGACTCTCTGACTGGCTATTTCACTGACTGACTGAATGACTAAATGACTGACTGACACTGACTGACTGACTGCTTGACTACCTGACTGACTGCTTGACTGACTAACTGACTGGACAGGACTGACCGACTGACTGACTGACAGACTGACTGAATAAGGATGACTGACAGACTGACTGAATAAGGCTGACTGACTGACTGACTGACAGACTGACTGACTGCTTGACTACCTGACTGACTGCTTGACTGACTAACTGACTGGACAGGACTGACCGACTGACTGACTGACAGACTGACTGAATAAGGATGACTGACAGACTGACTGAATAAGGCTGACTGACTGACTGACTGACAGACTGACTGAATAAGGCTGACCGACTGACTGACTGCCTGACTGACTGACTGACTGAATGACTGACTGACTGACTGACCGAGACTGACTGACTGACTGACTGAGACTGGACTGGACTGACTGACTGACTGACTGACTGAGACTGACTGACTGCTTTAGTGACTAACTGACTGCACAGGACTGACCGACTGACTGACTGACTGACTGCCTGACTGACTGACTGACTGAATGACTGACTGACTGAGACTAAATGACTGACTGCTTGACTGACTGGCTGAAGGACTAACTGACTGACTGAGTGACTGACTGACTGGACTGACTGACTGAGACTGAATGACTGAGTGCTTGACTAATTGACTGTCAGACTGACTGACTGACTTCGCAAAAGGGAAAAATAAAAAAAAAAGAATTATAAAATTAGAAAAAAATATTTGCATTTAAGATTTCCTTTCCGGCCGGGACTCGAACCCAGTACCACGCGCTAGGAACCCAACGGTCTAGCCATTAGGCTATCGGAGCTCTGTCGATGGAAGTCTTAAATATAATCAAAACAAAAAATGCACCTTGGTAATTATTGATTCAAACACTTTGAAATTTACAGGTCGAATAATTAAACTGACTCAGAATTTTTCTCCCAACATAAATAATCAATATTCGCAAAAGAGAAAAATTAAAAAAAAAGAAGAAGAAATTTCAAATTAGAAACTAAAAGTATACATTGAAGATTTTCGTTCAGGCTGGGACTCGAACCCAGGGCCACTCGCTTGGAAGCCTAACACTCTAGCCATTAGTCTATGGGAGCTCTGTCGGTGGGAGTTTTAAATATAATAAAAACAAAAAATGCACCTTGGTAATTGTTTATTTAAACACTTTGAAATCTTCGTGTCGAAAAATTAAACTGACTCAGAATTTTCTTCCCTACATAAATAATCAATAATTGCAAAGGAAAGAAATTGAAAAAAAAAAGAATTTTCAAATTAGAAAAGAAATATATACATTGAAGATATTCGCTCCGGCTGGGACTCGAACACAGGCCACTCGCTTGGAAGACCAGCGGTCTAGCCATTAGGCTATCGGAGTTCTGTCGAGCGGAGTCTTACTGCTTGACTGATACTGCCTGACTGACAGACTGACTCACTGACTGACTGATACTGACTGACTGACTCACTGACTGACCGAGACTGACTGACTAACTGCCTGACTGACTGAGACTGGACTGACTGACTGACTGACTGACTGACTGACTAACTGACTGACTGAGACTGACTGACTGACTGCTTGACTCTCTGACTGGCTATTTCACTGACTGACTGAATGACTAAATGACTGACTGACACTGACTGACTGACTGCTTGACTACCTGACTGACTGCTTGACTGACTAACTGACTGGACAGGACTGACCGACTGACTGACTGACAGACTGACTGAATAAGGATGACTGACAGACTGACTGAATAAGGCTGACTGACTGACTGACTGACAGACTGACTGACTGCTTGACTACCTGACTGACTGCTTGACTGACTAACTGACTGGACAGGACTGACCGACTGACTGACTGACAGACTGACTGAATAAGGATGACTGACAGACTGACTGAATAAGGCTGACTGACTGACTGACTGACAGACTGACTGAATAAGGCTGACCGACTGACTGACTGCCTGACTGACTGACTGACTGACTGACTGACTGAGACTGGACTGGACTGACTGACTGACTGACTGACTGAGACTGACTGACTGCTTTAGTGACTAACTGACTGCACAGGACTGACCGACTGACTGACTGACTGCCTGACTGACTGGCTGACTGAATGACTGACTGACTGAGACTAAATGACTGACTGCTTGACTGACTGGCTGAAGGACTAACTGACTGACTGAGTGACTGACTGACTGGACTGACTGACTGAGACTGAATGACTGAGTGCTTGACTGATTGACTGTCAGACTGACTGACTGACTTCGCAAAAGGGAAAAATAAAAAAAAAAGAATTATAAAATTAGAAAAAAATATTTGCATGTAAGATTTCCTTTCCGGCCGGGACTCGAACCCAGTACCACGCGCTAGGAACCCAACGGTCTAGCCATTAGGCTATCGGAGCTCTGTCGATGGAAGTCTTAAATATAATAAAAACAAAAAATGCACCTTGGTAATTATTGATTCAAACACTTTGAAATTTACAGGTCGAATAATTAAACTGACTCAGAATTTTTCTCCCTACATAAATAATCAATATTCGCAAAAGAGAAAAATTAAAAAAAAAGAAGAAGAAATTTCAAAATAGAAACTAAAAGTATACATTGAAGATTTTCGTTCAGGCTGGGACTCGAACCCAGGGCCACTCGCTTGGAAGCCTAACACTCTAGCCATTAGTCTATGGGAGCTCTGTCGGTGGGAGTTTTAAATATAATAAAAACAAAAAATGTACCTTGGTAATTGTTTATTTAAACACTTTGAAATCTTCGTGTCGAAAAATTAAACTGACTCAGAATGTTCTTCCCTACATAAATAATCAATAATTGCAAAGGAAAGAAATTGAAAAAAAAAGAATTTTCAAATTAGAAAAGAAATATATACATTGAAGATATTCGCTCCGGCTGGGACTCGAACCCAGGCCACTCGCTTGGAAGACCAGCGGTCTAGCCATTAGGCTATCGGAGTTTTGTCGAGCGGAGTCTTACTGCCTGACTGATACTGCCTGACTGACAGACTGACTCACTGACTGACTGATACTGACTGACTGACTCACTGACTGACCGAGACTGACTGACTAACTGCCTGACTGACTGAGACTGTACTGACTGACTGACTGACTGTCTAACTGACTGACTGAGACTGACTGACTGACTGCTTGACTCTCTGACTGGCTATTTCACTGACTGACTGAATGACTAAATGACTGACTGACACTGACTGACTGACTGCTTGACTACCTGACTGACTGCTTGACTGACTAACTGACTGGACAGGACTGACCGACTGACTGACTGACAGACTGACTGAATAAGGATGACTGACAGACTGACTGAATAAGGCTGACTGACTGACTGCCTGACTGACTAACTGACTGGACAGGACTGACCGACTGACTGACTGACAGACTGACTGAATAAGGATGACTGACAGACTGACTGAATAAGGCTGACTGACTGACTGACTGACAGACTGACTGAATAAGGCTGACCGACTGACTGACTGCCTGACTGACTGACTGACTGAATGACTGACTGACTGACTGACCGAGACTGACTGACTGACTGACTGAGACTGGACTGGACTGACTGACTGACTGACTGACTGAGACTGACTGACTGCTTTAGTGACTAACTGACTGCACAGGACTGACCGACTGACTGACTGACTGACTGCCTGACTGACTGACTGACTGAATGACTGACTGACTGAGAGTAAATGACTGACTGCTTGACTGACTGGCTGAAGGACTAACTGACTGACTGAGTGACTGACTGACTGGACTGACTGACTGAGAATGAATGACTGAGTGCTTGACTGATTGACTGTCAGACTGACTGACTGACTTCGCAAAAGGGAAAAATAAAAAAAAAAGAATTATAAAATTAGAAAAAAATATTTGCATTTAAGATTTCCTTTCCGGCCGGGACTCGAACCCAGTACCACGCGCTAGGAACCCAACGGTCTAGCCATTAGGCTATCGGAGCTCTGTCGATGGAAGTCTTAAATATAATAAAAACAAAAAATGCACCTTGGTAATTATTGATTCAAACACTTTGAAATTTACAGGTCGAATAATTAAACTGACTCAGAATTTTTCTCCCTACTTAAATAATCAATATTCGCAAAAGAGAAAAATTAAAAAAAAAAAGAAGAAGAAATTTCAAATTAGAAACTAAAAGTATACATTGAAGATTTTCGTTCAGGCTGCGACTCGAACCCAGGGCCACTCGCTTGGAAGCCTAACACTCTAGCCATTAGTCTATGGGAGCTCTGTCGGTGGGAGTTTTAAATATAATAAAAACAAAAAATGCACCTTGGTAATTGTTTATTTAAACACTTTGAAATCTTCGTGTCGAAAAATTAAACTGACTCAGAATTTTCTTCCCTACATAAATAATCAATAATTGCAAAGGAAAGAAATTGAAAAAAAAAAGAATTTTCAAATTAGAAAAGAAATATATACATTGAAGATATTCGCTCCGGCTGGGACTCGAACCCAGGCCACTCGCTTGGAAGACCAGCGGTCTAGCCATTAGGCTATCGGAGTTCTGTCGATCGGAGTCTTACTGCCTGACTGATACTGCCTGACTGACAGACTGACTCACTGACTGACTGATACTGACTGACTGACTCACTGACTGACCGAGACTGACTGACTAACTGCCTGACTGACTGAGACTGGACTGACTGACTGACTGACTGACTAACTGACTGACTGAGACTGACTGACTGACTGCTTGACTCTCTGACTGGCTATTTCACTGACTGACTGAATGACTAAATGACTGACTGACACTGACTGACTGACTGCTTGACTACCTGACTGACTGCTTGACTGACTAACTGACTGGACAGGACTGACCGACTGACTGACTGACAGACTGACTGAATAAGGATGACTGACAGACTGACTGAATAAGGCTGACTGACTGACTGACTGACAGACTGACTGACTGCTTGACTACCTGACTGACTGCTTGACTGACTAACTGACTGGACAGGACTGACCGACTGACTGACTGACAGACTGACTGAATAAGGATGACTGACAGACTGACTGAATAAGGCTGACTGACTGACTGACTGACAGACTGACTGAATAAGGCTGACCGACTGACTGACTGCCTGACTGACTGACTGACTGAATGACTGACTGACTGACTGACCGAGACTGACTGACTGACTGACTGAGACTGGACTGGACTGACTGACTGACTGACTGACTGAGACTGACTGACTGCTTTAGTGACTAACTGACTGCACAGGACTGACCGACTGACTGACTGACTGACTGCCTGACTGACTGACTGACTGAATGACTGACTGACTGAGACTAAATGACTGACTGCTTGACTGACTGGCTGAAGGACTAACTGACTGACTGAGTGACTGACTGACTGGACTGACTGACTGAGACTGAATGACTGAGTGCTTGACTAATTGACTGTCAGACTGACTGACTGACTTCGCAAAAGGGAAAAATAAAAAAAAAAGAATTATAAAATTAGAAAAAAATATTTGCATTTAAGATTTCCTTTCCGGCCGGGACTCGAACCCAGTACCACGCGCTAGGAACCCAACGGTCTAGCCATTAGGCTATCGGAGCTCTGTCGATGGAAGTCTTAAATATAATCAAAACAAAAAATGCACCTTGGTAATTATTGATTCAAACACTTTGAAATTTACAGGTCGAATAATTAAACTGACTCAGAATTTTTCTCCCAACATAAATAATCAATATTCGCAAAAGAGAAAAATTAAAAAAAAAGAAGAAGAAATTTCAAATTAGAAACTAAAAGTATACATTGAAGATTTTCGTTCAGGCTGGGACTCGAACCCAGGGCCACTCGCTTGGAAGCCTAACACTCTAGCCATTAGTCTATGGGAGCTCTGTCGGTGGGAGTTTTAAATATAATAAAAACAAAAAATGCACCTTGGTAATTGTTTATTTAAACACTTTGAAATCTTCGTGTCGAAAAATTAAACTGACTCAGAATTTTCTTCCCTACATAAATAATCAATAATTGCAAAGGAAAGAAATTGAAAAAAAAAAGAATTTTCAAATTAGAAAAGAAATATATACATTGAAGATATTCGCTCCGGCTGGGACTCGAACACAGGCCACTCGCTTGGAAGACCAGCGGTCTAGCCATTAGGCTATCGGAGTTCTGTCGAGCGGAGTCTTACTGCTTGACTGATACTGCCTGACTGACAGACTGACTCACTGACTGACTGATACTGACTGACTGACTCACTGACTGACCGAGACTGACTGACTAACTGCCTGACTGACTGAGACTGGACTGACTGACTGACTGACTGACTGACTGACTAACTGACTGACTGAGACTGACTGACTGACTGCTTGACTCTCTGACTGGCTATTTCACTGACTGACTGAATGACTAAATGACTGACTGACACTGACTGACTGACTGCTTGACTACCTGACTGACTGCTTGACTGACTAACTGACTGGACAGGACTGACCGACTGACTGACTGACAGACTGACTGAATAAGGATGACTGACAGACTGACTGAATAAGGCTGACTGACTGACTGACTGACAGACTGACTGACTGCTTGACTACCTGACTGACTGCTTGACTGACTAACTGACTGGACAGGACTGACCGACTGACTGACTGACAGACTGACTGAATAAGGATGACTGACAGACTGACTGAATAAGGCTGACTGACTGACTGACTGACAGACTGACTGAATAAGGCTGACCGACTGACTGACTGCCTGACTGACTGACTGACTGACTGACTGACTGAGACTGGACTGGACTGACTGACTGACTGACTGACTGAGACTGACTGACTGCTTTAGTGACTAACTGACTGCACAGGACTGACCGACTGACTGACTGACTGCCTGACTGACTGACTGACTGAATGACTGACTGACTGAGACTAAATGACTGACTGCTTGACTGACTGGCTGAAGGACTAACTGACTGACTGAGTGACTGACTGACTGGACTGACTGACTGAGACTGAATGACTGAGTGCTTGACTGATTGACTGTCAGACTGACTGACTGACTTCGCAAAAGGGAAAAATAAAAAAAAAAGAATTATAAAATTAGAAAAAAATATTTGCATGTAAGATTTCCTTTCCGGCCGGGACTCGAACCCAGTACCACGCGCTAGGAACCCAACGGTCTAGCCATTAGGCTATCGGAGCTCTGTCGATGGAAGTCTTAAATATAATAAAAACAAAAAATGCACCTTGGTAATTATTGATTCAAACACTTTGAAATTTACAGGTCGAATAATTAAACTGACTCAGAATTTTTCTCCCTACATAAATAATCAATATTCGCAAAAGAGAAAAATTAAAAAAAAAGAAGAAGAAATTTCAAAATAGAAACTAAAAGTATACATTGAAGATTTTCGTTCAGGCTGGGACTCGAACCCAGGGCCACTCGCTTGGAAGCCTAACACTCTAGCCATTAGTCTATGGGAGCTCTGTCGGTGGGAGTTTTAAATATAATAAAAACAAAAAATGTACCTTGGTAATTGTTTATTTAAACACTTTGAAATCTTCGTGTCGAAAAATTAAACTGACTCAGAATGTTCTTCCCTACATAAATAATCAATAATTGCAAAGGAAAGAAATTGAAAAAAAAAGAATTTTCAAATTAGAAAAGAAATATATACATTGAAGATATTCGCTCCGGCTGGGACTCGAACCCAGGCCACTCGCTTGGAAGACCAGCGGTCTAGCCATTAGGCTATCGGAGTTTTGTCGAGCGGAGTCTTACTGCCTGACTGATACTGCCTGACTGACAGACTGACTCACTGACTGACTGATACTGACTGACTGACTCACTGACTGACCGAGACTGACTGACTAACTGCCTGACTGACTGAGACTGTACTGACTGACTGACTGACTGTCTAACTGACTGACTGAGACTGACTGACTGACTGCTTGACTCTCTGACTGGCTATTTCACTGACTGACTGAATGACTAAATGACTGACTGACACTGACTGACTGACTGCTTGACTACCTGACTGACTGCTTGACTGACTAACTGACTGGACAGGACTGACCGACTGACTGACTGACAGACTGACTGAATAAGGATGACTGACAGACTGACTGAATAAGGCTGACTGACTGACTGCCTGACTGACTAACTGACTGGACAGGACTGACCGACTGACTGACTGACAGACTGACTGAATAAGGATGACTGACAGACTGACTGAATAAGGCTGACTGACTGACTGACTGACAGACTGACTGAATAAGGCTGACCGACTGACTGACTGCCTGACTGACTGACTGACTGAATGACTGACTGACTGACTGACCGAGACTGACTGACTGACTGACTGAGACTGGACTGGACTGACTGACTGACTGACTGACTGAGACTGACTGACTGCTTTAGTGACTAACTGACTGCACAGGACTGACCGACTGACTGACTGACTGACTGCCTGACTGACTGACTGACTGAATGACTGACTGACTGAGAGTAAATGACTGACTGCTTGACTGACTGGCTGAAGGACTAACTGACTGACTGAGTGACTGACTGACTGGACTGACTGACTGAGAATGAATGACTGAGTGCTTGACTGATTGACTGTCAGACTGACTGACTGACTTCGCAAAAGGGAAAAATAAAAAAAAAAGAATTATAAAATTAGGAAAAAATATTTGCATTTAAGATTTCCTTTCCGGCCGGGACTCGAACCCAGTACCACGCGCTAGGAACCCAACGGTCTAGCCATTAGGCTATCGGAGCTCTGTCGATGGAAGTCTTAAATATAATAAAAACAAAAAATGCACCTTGGTAATTATTGATTCAAACACTTTGAAATTTACAGGTCGAATAATTAAACTGACTCAGAATTTTTCTCCCTACTTAAATAATCAATATTCGCAAAAGAGAAAAATTAAAAAAAAAAAGAAGAAGAAATTTCAAAATAGAAACTAAAAGTATACATTGAAGATTTTCGTTCAGGCTGGGACTCGAACCCAGGGCCACTCGCTTGGAAGCCTAACACTCTAGCCATTAGTCTATGGGAGCTCTGTCGGTGGGAGTTTTAAATATAATAAAAACAAAAAATGCACCTTGGTAATTGTTTATTTAAACACTTTGAAATCTTTGTGTCGAAAAATTAAACTGACTCAGAATTTTCTTCCCTACATAAATAATCAATAATTGCAAAGGAAAGAAATTGAAAAAAAAAGAATTTCCAAATTAGAAAAGAAATATATACATTGAAGATATTCGCTCCGGCTGGGACTCGAACTCAGGCCACTCGCTTGGAAGACCAGCGGTCTAGCCATTAGGCTATCGGAGTTTTGTCGAGCGGAGTCTTACTGCCTGACTGATACTGCCTGACTGACAGACTGACTCACTGACTGACTGATACTGACTGACTGACTCACTGACTGACCGAGACTGACTGACTAACTGCCTGACTGACTGAGACTGGACTGACTGACTGACTGACTGTCTAACTGACTGACTGAGACTGACTGACTGACTGCTTGACTCTCTGACTGGCTATTTCACTGACTGACTGAATGACTAAATGACTGACTGACACTGACTGACTGACTGCTTGACTACCTGACTGACTGCTTGACTGACTAACTGACTGGACAGGACTGACCGACTGACTGACTGACAGACTGACTGAATAAGGATGACTGACAGACTGACTGAATAAGGCTGACTGACTGACTGACTGACAGACTGACTGAATAAGGCTGACCGACTGACTGACTGCCTGACTGACTAACTGACTGGACAGGACTGACCGACTGACTGACTGACAGACTGACTGAATAAGGATGACTGACAGACTGACTGAATAAGGCTGACTGACTGACTGACTGACAGACTGACTGAATAAGGCTGACCGACTGACTGACTGCCTGACTGACTGACTGACTGAATGACTGACTGACTGACTGACCGAGACTGACTGACTGACTAACACTGGACTGGACTGAATGACTGACTGACTGACTGAGACTGACTGACTGCTTTAGTGACTAACTGACTGCACAGGACTGACCGACTGACTGACTGACTGACTGCCTGACTGACTGACTGACTGAATGACTGACTGACTGAGACTAAATGACTGACTGCTTGACTGACTGGCTGAAGGACTAACTGACTGACTGAGTGACTGACTGACTGGACTGACTGACTGAGACTGAATGACTGAGTGCTTGACTGATTGACTGTCAGACTGACTGACTGACTTCGCAAAAGGGAAAAATAAAAAAAAAAGAATTATAAAATTAGAAAAAAATATTTGCATTTAAGATTTCCTTTCCGGCCGGGACAACAACCCAGTACCACGCGCTAGGAACCCAACGGTCTAGCCATTAGGCTATCGGAGCTCTGTCGATGGAAGTCTTAAATATAATAAAAACAAAAAATGCACCTTGGTAATTATTGATTCAAACACTTTGAAATTTACAGGTCGAATAATTAAACTGACTCAGAATTTTTCTCCCTACATAAATAATCAATATTCGCAAAAGAGAAAAATTAAAAAAAAAAGAAGAAGAAATTTCAAATTCGAAACTAAAAGTATACATTGAAGATTTTCGTTCAGGCTGGGACTCGAACCCAGGGCCACTCGCTTGGAAGCCTAACACTCTAGCCATTAGTCTATGGGAGCTCTGTCGGTGGGAGTTTTAAATATAATAAAAACAAAAAATGCACCTTGGTAATTGTTTATTTAAACACTTTGAAATCTTCGTGTCGAAAAATTAAACTGACTCAGAATTTTCTTCCCTACATAAATAATCAATAATTGCAAAGGAAAGAAATTGAAAAAAAAAAAAAAGAATTTTCAAATTAGAAAAGAAATATATACATTGAAGATATTCGCTCCGGCTGGGACTCGAACCCAGGCCACTCGCTTGGAAGACCAGCGGTCTAGCCATTAGGCTATCGGAGTTCTGTCGAGCGGAGTCTTACTGCCTGACTGATACTGCCTGACTGACAGACTGACTCACTGACTGACTGATACTGACTGACTGACTCACTGACTGACCGAGACTGACTGACTAACTGCCTGACTGACTGAGACTGGACTGACTGACTGACTGACTGACTGACTGACTAACTGACTGACTGAGACTGACTGACTGACTGCTTGACTCTCTGACTGGCTATTTCACTGACTGACTGAATGACTAAATGACTGACTGACACTGACTGACTGACTGCTTGACTACCTGACTGACTGCTTGACTGACTAACTGACTGGACAGGACTGACCGACTGACTGACTGACAGACTGACTGAATAAGGATGACTGACAGACTGACTGAATAAGGCTGACTGACTGACTGACTGACAGACTGACTGAATAAGGCAGACCGACTGACTGACTGCCTGACTGAATGACTGACTGACTGACTGACCGAGACTGACTGACTGACTGACTGAGACTGGACTGGACTGACTGACTGACTGACTGACTGAGACTGACTGACTGCTTTAGTGACTAACTGACTGCACAGGACTGACCGACTGACTGACTGACTGACTGCCTGACTGACTGACTGACTGAATGACTGACTGACTGAGACTGCTTGACTGACTGCTTGACTGACTGGCTGAAGGACTAACTGACTGACTGAGTGACTGACTGACTGGACTGACTGACTGAGACTGAATGACTGAGTGCCTGACTGATACTGCCTGACGGACAGACTGACTCACTGACTGACTGATACTGACTGACTGACTCACTGACTGACCGAGACTGACTGACTAACTGCCTGACTGACTGAGACTGGACTGACTGACTGACTGACTGACTGAGACTGACTGACTGACTGCTTGACCCTCTGACTGGCTATTTCACTGACTGACTGAATGACTAAATGACTGACTGACACTGACTGACTGACTGCTTGACTACCTGACTGACTGCTTGACTGACTAACTGACTGCACAGGACTGACCGACTGACTGACTGACTGACTGCCTGACTGACTGCCTGACTGAATGACTGACTGACTGAGACTAAATGACTGACTGCTTGACTGACTGGCTGAAGGACTAACTGACTGACTGAGTGACTGACTGACTGGACTGACTGACTGAGACAGAATGACTGAGTGCTTGACTGATTGACTGTCAGACTGACTGACTGACTTCGCAAAAGGGAAAAATAAAAAAAAAAGAATTATAAAATTAGAAAAAAATATTTGCATTTAAGATTTCCCTTCCGGCTGGGATTTGAACCCAGGGCGACACTCATGGAAGCCCAACGCTCTCGCCAATATACTATCGGATCTCTGTTGATCGGTGTCTTAATTATAATAAAAACAAAAAATGCACCTTAGTAATTATTGATCTAAAATCTTTGAAATCTAAAGGTCGAATGATTAAACTGACTCAGAATTTTCTTCCGTACATAAATAATCCATATTTGCAAAAGAAAGAAATTGAAAAAAAAAGAATCGTCAAATTAGAAGAGAAATATATACATGGAAGATTTTCGTTCCGGCCGGGACTCGAACCCAGTACCACGCGCTTGGAACCCAACGGTCTAGCCACTAGGCTATCGGAGCTCTGTCGAAGGAAGTCTTAAATATAATAAAAACAAAAAATGCACCTTGGTAATTATTGATTCAAACACTTTGAAATTTACAGGTCGAATAATTAAACTGACTCAGAATTTTTCTCCCTACATAAATAATCAATATTCGCAAAAGAGAAAAATTTAAAAAAAAGAAGAAGAAATTTCAAATTAGAAACTAAAAGTATACATTGAAGATTTTCGTTCAGGCTGGGACTCGAACCCAGGGCCACTCGCTTGGAAACCTAACACTCTAGCCATTAGTCTATGGGAGCTCTGTCGGTTTGAGTTTTAAATATAATAAAAACAAAAAATGCACCTTGGTAATTGTTTATTTAAACACTTTGAAATCTTCGTGTCGAAAAATTAAACTGACTCAGAATTTTCTTCCCTACATAAATAATCAATAATTGCAAAGGAAAGAAATTGAAAAAAAAAGAATTTTAAAATTAGAAAAGAAATATATACATTGAAGATATTCGCTCCGGCTGGGACTCGAACCCAGGCCACTCGCTTGGAAGACCAGCGGTCTAGCCATTAGGCTATCGGAGTTCTGTCGAGCGGAGTCTTGCTGCCTGACTGATACTGCCTGACTGACAGACTGACTCACTGACTGACTGATACTGACTGACTGACTCACTGACTGACCGAGACTGACTGACTAACTGCCTGACTGACTGAGACTGGACTGACTGACTGACTGACTGACTGAGACTGACTGACTGACTGACTGAGACTGTACTGGACTGACTGACTGACTGACTGACTGAGACTGACAGACTGCTTTAGTGACTAACTGACTGCACAGGACTGACCGACTGACTGACTGACTGACTGCCTGACTGACTGACTGACTGAATGACTGACTGACTGAGACTAAATGACTGACTGCTTGACTGACTGACTGAGACTAAATGACTGACTGCTTGACTGACTGGCTGAAGGACTAACTGACTGACTGAGTGACTGACTGACTGGACTGACTGACTGAGACTGAATGACTGAGTGCTTGACTGATTGACTGTCAGACTGACTGACTGACTTCGCAAAAGGGAAAAATAAAAAAAAAAGAATTATAAAATTAGAAAAAAATATTTGCATTTAAGATTTCCTTTCCGGCCGGGACTCGAACCCAGTACCACGCGCTAGGAACCCAACGGTCTAGCCATTAGGCTATCGGAGCACTGTCGATGGAAGTCTTAAATATAATAAAAACAAAAAATGCACCTTGGTAATTATTGATTCAAACACTTTGAAATTTACAGGTCGAATAATTAAACTGACTCAGAATTTTTCTCCCTACATAAATAATCAATATTCGCAAAAGAGAAAAATTTAAAAAAAAAGAATAAGAAATTTCAAATTAGAAACTAAAAGTATACATTGAAGATTTTCGTTCAGGCTGGGACTCGAACCCAGGGCCACTCGCTTGGAAGCCTAACACTCCAGCCAATAGTCTATGGGAGCTCTGTCGGTGGGAGTTTTAAATATAATAAAAACAAAAAATGCACCTTGGTAATTGTTTATTTAAACACTTTGAAATCTTCGTGTCGAAAAATTAAACTGACTCAGAATTTTCTTCCCTACATAAATAATCAATAATTGCAAAGGAAAGAAATTGAAAAAAAAAAAGAATTTTCAAATTAGAAAAGAAATATATACATTGAAGATATTCGCTCCGGCTGGGACTCGAACCCAGGCCACTCGCTTGGAAGACCAGCGGTCTAGCCATTAGGCTATCGGAGTTCTGTCGAGCGGAGTCTTACTGCCTGACTGATACTGCCTGACTGACAGACTGACTCACTGACTGACTGATACTGACTGACTGACTCACTGACTGACCGAGACTGACTGACTAACTGCCTGACTGACTGAGACTGGACTGACTGACTGACTGACTGACTGACTGACTAACTGACTGACTGAGACTGACTGACTGACTCACTGACTGACCGAGACTGACTGACTAACTGCCTGACTGACTGAGACTGGACTGACTGACTGACTGACTGACTGACTGACTAACTGACTGACTGAGACTGACTGACTGACTGACTGACTGACTGACTGAATAAGGATGACTGACAGACTGACTGAATAAGGCTGACTGACTGACTGACTGACAGACTGACTGAATAAGGCTGACCGACTGACTGACTGCCTGACTGACTGACTGACTGAATGACTGACAGACTGACTGACCGAGACTGACTGACTGACTGACTGAGACTGACTGACTGCTTTAGTAACTAACTGACTGCACAGGACTGACCGACTGACTGACTGACTGACTGACTGACGGAATGACTGACTGACTGAGACTAAATGACTGACTGCTTGACTGACTGGCTGAAGGACTAACTGACTGACTGAGTGACTGACTGACTGGACTGACTGACTGAGACAGAATGACTGAGTGCTTGACTGATTGACTGTCAGACTGACTGACTGACTTCGCAAAAGGGAAAAATAAAAAAAAAGAATTATAAAATTAGAAAAAAATATTTGCATTTAAGATTTCCTTTCCGGCTGGGATTTGAACCCAGGGCGACACTCATGGAAGCCCAACGCTCTCGCCAATATACTATCGGATCTCTGTTGATCGGTGTCTTAATTATAATAAAAACAAAAAATGCACCTTAGTAATTATTGATCTAAAATCTTTGAAATCTAAAGGTCGAATGATTAAACTGACTCAGAATTTTCTTCCGTACATAAATAATCCATATTTGCAAAAGAAAGAAATTGAAAAAAAAAGAATCTTCAAATTAGAAGAGAAATATATACATGGAAGATTTTCGTTCCGGCCGGGACTCGAACCCAGTACCACGCGCTTGGAACCCAACGGTCTAGCCACTAGGCTATTGGAGCTCTGTCGATGGAAGTCTTAAATATAATAAAAACAAAAAATGCACCTTGGTAATTATTGATTCAAACACTTTGAAATTTACAGGTCGAATAATTAAACTGACTCAGAATTTTTCTCCCTACATAAATAATCAATATTCGCAAAAGAGAAAAATTAAAAAAAAAAAAAGAAGAAGAAATTTCAAATAAGAAACTAAAAGTATACATTGAAGATTTTCGTTCAGGCTGGGACTCGAACCCAGGGCCACTCGCTTGGAAGCCTAACACTCTAGCCATTAGTCTATGGGAGCTCTGTCGGTCGGAGTTTTAAATATAATAAAAACAAAAAATGCACCTTGGTAATTGTTTATTTAAACACTTTGAAATCTTCGTGTCGAGAAATTAAACTGACTCAGAATTTTCTTCCCTACATAAATAATCAATAATTGCAAAGGAAAGAAATTGAAAAAAAAAAGAATTTTCAAATTAGAAAAGAAATATATACATTGAAGATATTCGCTCCGGCTGGGACTCGAACCCAGGCCACTCGCTTGGAAGACCAGCGGTCTGGCCATTAGGCTATCGGAGTTCTGTCGAGCGGAGTCTTACTGCCTGACTGATACTGCCTGACTGACAGACTGACTCACTGACTGACTGATACTGACTGACTGACTCACTGACTGACCGAGACTGACTGACTAACTGCCTGACTGACTGAGACTGGACTGACTGACTGATTGACTGACTGACTGACTAACTGACTGACTGAGACTGACTAACTGACTGACTGCTTGACTCTCTGACTGGCTATTTCACTGACTGACTGAATGACTAAATGACTGACTGACACTGACTGACTGACTGCTTGACTACCTGACTGACTGCTTGACTGACTAACTGACTGGACAGGACTGACCGACTGACTGACTGACAGACTGACTGAATAAGGATGACTGACAGACTGACTGAATAAGGCTGACTGACTGACTGACTGACAGACTGACTGAATAAGGCTGACCGACTGACTGACTGCCTGACTGACTGACTGACTGAATGACTGATTGACTGACTGACCGAGACTGACTGACTGACTGACTGAGACTGGACTGGACTGACTGACTGACTGACTGACTGAGACTGACTGACTGCTTTAGTGACTAACTGAATGCACAGGACTGACGGACTGACTGACTGCCTGACTGACTGACTGACTGAATGACTGGCTGACTGAGACTAAATGACTGACTGCTTGACTGACTGGCTGAAGGACTAACTGACTGACTGAGTGACTGACTGACTGGACTGACTGACTGAGACTGAATGACTGAGTGCTTGACTGATTGACTGTCAGACTGACTGACTGACTTCGCAAAAGGGAAAAATAAAAAAAAAAGAATTATAAAATTAGAAAAAAATATTTGCATTTAAGATTTCCTTTCCGGCTGGGATTTGAACCCAGGGCGACACTCATGGAAGCCCAACGCTCTCGCCAATATACTATCGGATCTCTGTTGATCGGTGTCTTAATTATAATAAAAACAAAAAATGCACCTTAGTACTTATTGATCTAAAATCTTTGAAATCTAAAGGTCGAATGATTAAACTGACTCAGAATTTTCTTCCGTACATAAATAATCCATATTTGCAAAAGAAAGAAATTGAAAAAAAAAAAGAATTTTCAAATTAGAAGAGAAATATATACATGGAAGATTTTCGTTCCGGCCGGGACTCGAACCCAGTACCACGCGCTTGGAAGCCAACGGTCTAGCCATTAGGCTATCGGAGCTCTGTCGATGGAAGTCTTAAATATAATAAAAACAAAAAATGCACCTTGGTAATTATTGATTCAAACACTTTGAAATTTACAGGTCGAATAATTAAACTGACTCAGAATTTTTCTCCCTACATAAATAATCAATATTCGCAAAAGAGAAAAATTAAAAAGAAAAGAAGAAGAAATTTCAAATTAGAAACTAAAAGTATACATTGAAGATTTTCGTTCAGGCTGGGACTCGAACCCAGGGCCACTCGCTTGGAAGCCTAACACTCTAGCCATTAGTCTATGGGAGCTCTGTCGGTGGGAGTTTTAAATATAATAAAAACAAAAAATACACCTTGGTAATTGTTTATTTAAACACTTTGAAATCTTCGTGTCGAAAAATTAAACTGACTCAGAATTTTCTTCCCTACATAAATAATCAATAATTGCAAAGGAAAGAAATTGAAAAAAAAAAAAGAATTTTCAAATTAGAAAAGAAATATATACATTGAAGATATTCGCTCCGGCTGGGACTCGAACCCAGGCCACTCGCTTGGAAGACCAGCGGTCTAGCCATTAGGCTATCGGAGTTCTGTCGAGCGGAGTCTTACTGCCTGACTGATACTGCCTGACTGAGAGACTGACTCACTGACTGACTGATACTGACTGACTGACTCACTGACTGACCGAGACTGACTGACTGACTGAGACTGGACTGACTGACTGACTGACTGACTGACTGACTAACTGACTGACTGAGACTGACTGACTGACTGCTTGACTCTCTGACTGGCTATTTCACTGACTGACTGAATGACTAAATGACTGACTGACACTGACTGACTGACTGCTTGACTACCTGACTGACTGCTTGACTGACTAACTGACTGGACAGGACTGACCGACTGACTGACTGACAGACTGACTGAATAAGGATGACTGAGACTGACTGAATAAGGCTGACTGACTGACTGACTGACAGACTGACTGAATAAGGCTGACCGACTGACTGACTGCCTGACTGACTGAATGACTGACTGACAGACTGACCGAGACTGACTGACTGACTGACTGAGACTGGACTGGACTGACTGACTGACTGACTGACTGAGACTGACTGACTGCTTTAGTGACTAACTGACTGCACAGGACTGACCGACTGACTGACTGACTGACTGCCTGACTGACTGACTGACTGAATGACTGACTGACTGAGACTAAATGACTGACTGCTTGACTGACTGGCTGAAGGACTAACTGACTGACTGAGTGACTGACTGACTGAGACTGAATGACTGAGTGCTTGACTGATTGACTGTCAGACTGACTGACTGACTTCGCAAAAGGGAAAAATAAAAAAAAAAGAATTATAAAATTAGAAAAAATATTTGCATTTAAGATTTCCTTTCCGTCTGGGATTTGAACCCAGGGCGACACTCATGGAAGCCCAACGCTCTCGCCAATATACTATCGGATCTCTGTTGATCGGTGTCTTAATTATAATAAAAACAAAAAATGCACCTTAGTAATTATTGATCTAAAATCTTTGAAATCTAAAGGTCGAATGATTAAACTGACTCAGAATTTTCTTCCGTACATAAATAATCCATATTTGCAAAAGAAAGAAATTGAAAAAAAAAGAATCTTCAAATTAGAAGAGAAATATATACATGGAAGATTTTCGTTCCGGCCGGGACTCGAACCCAGTACCACGCGCTTGGAACCCAACGGTCTAGCCATTAGGCTATCGGAGCTCTGTCGATGGAAGTCTTAAATATAATAAAAACAAAAAATGCACCTTGGTAATTATTGATTCAAACACTTTGAAATTTACAGGTCGAATAATTAAACTGACTCAGAATTTTTCTCCCTACATAAATAATCAATATTCGCAAAAGAGAAAAATTATAAAAAAAAAGAAGAAGAAATTTCAAATTAGAAACTGAAAGTATACATTGAAGATTTTCGTTCAGGCTGGGACTCGAACCCAGGGCCACTCGCTTGGAAGCCTAACACTCTAGCCATTAGTCTATAGGAGCTCTGTCGGTGGGAGTTTTAAATATAATAAAAACAAAAAATGCACCTTGGTAATTGTTTATTTAAACACTTTGAAATCTTCGTGTCGAAAAATTAAACTGACTCAGAATTTTCTTCCCTACATAAATAATCAATAATTGCAAAGGAAAGAAATTGAAAAAAAAAAGAATTTTCAAATTAGAAAAGAAATATATACATTGAAGATATTCGCTCCGGCTGGGACTCGAACCCAGGCCACTCGCGTGGAAGACCAGCGGTCTAGCCATTAGGCTATCGGAGTTCTGTCGAGCGGAGTCTTACTGCCTGACTGATACTGCCTGACTGACAGACTGACTCACTGACTGACTGATACTGACTGACTGACTCACTGACTGACCGAGACTGACTGACTAACTGCCTGACTGACTGAGACTGGACTGACTGACTGACTGACTGACTGACTGACTAACTGACTGAGACTGACTGACTGACTGCTTGACTCTCTGACTGGCTATTTCACTGACTGACTGAATGACTAAATGACTGACTGACACTGACTGACTGACTGCTTGACTACCTGACTGACTGCTTGACTGACTAACTGACTGGACAGGACTGACCGACTGACTGACTGACAGACTGACTGAATAAGGCTGACTGACTGACTGACTGACAGACTGACTGAATAAGGCTGACCGACTGACTGACTGCCTGACTGACTGACTGACTGAATGACTGACTGACTGACTGACCGAGACTGACTGACTGACTGACTGAGACTGGACTGGACTGACTGACTGACTGACTGACTGAGACTGACTGACTGCTTTAGTGACTAACTGACTGCACAGGACTGACCGACTGACTGACTGACTGACTGCCTGACTGACTGCACAGGACTGACCGACTGACTGACTGACTGACTGCCTGACTGACTGACTGACTGAATGACTGACTGACTGAGACTAAATGACTGACTGCTTGACTGACTGGCTGAAGGTCTAACTGACTGACTGAGTGACTGACTGACTGGACTGACTGACTGAGACTAAATGACTGAGTGCTTGACTGATTGACTGTCAGACTGACTGACTGACTTCGTAAAAGGGAAAAATAAAAAAAAGAATTATAAAAAAACATTTGCATTTAAGATTTCCTTTCCGGCTGGGATTTGAACCCAGGGCGACACTCATGGAAGCCCAACGCTCTCGCCAATATACTATCGGATCTCTGTTGATCGGTGTCTTAATTATAATAAAAACAAAAAATGCACCTTAGTAATTATTGATCTAAAATCTTTGAAATCTAAAGGTCGAATGATTAAACTGACTCAGAATTTTCTTCCGTACATAAATAATCCATATTTGCAAAAGAAAGAAATTGAAAAAAAAAAGAATCTACAAATTAGAAGAGAAATATATACATGGAAGATTTTCGTTCCGGCCGGGACTCGAACCCAGTACCACGCGCTTGGAACCCAACGGTCTAGCCATTAGGCTATCGGAGCTCTGTCGATGGAAGTCTTAAATATAATAAAAACAAAAAATGCACCTTGGTAATTATTGATTCAAACACTTTGAAATTTACAGGTCGAATAATTAAACTGACTCAGAATTTTTCTCCCTACATAAATAATCAATATTCGCAAAAGAGAAAAATTAAAAAAAAAAAGAAGAAGAAATTTCAAATTAGAAACTGAAAGTATACATTGAAGATTTTCGTTCAGGCTGGGACTCGAACCCAGGGCCACTCGCTTGGAAGCCTAACACTCTAGCCATTAGTCTATAGGAGCTCTGTCGGTGGGAGTTTTAAATATAATAAAAACAAAAAATGCACCTTGGTAATTGTTTATTTAAACACTTTGAAATCTTCGTGTCGAAAAATTAAACTGACTCAGAATTTTCTTCCCTACATAAATAATCAATAATTGCAAAGGAAAGAAATTGAAAAAAAAAAGAATTTTCAAATTAGAAAAGAAATATATACATTGAAGATATTCGCTCCGGCTGGGACTCGAACCCAGGCCACTCGCGTGGAAGACCAGCGGTCTAGCCATTAGGCTATCGGAGTTCTGTCGAGCGGAGTCTTACTGCCTGACTGATACTGCCTGACTGACAGACTGACTCACTGACTGACTGATACTGACTGACTGACTCACTGACTGACCGAGACTGACTGACTAACTGCCTGACTGACTGAGACTGGACTGACTGACTGACTGACTGACTGACTGACTAACTGACTGAGACTGACTGACTGACTGCTTGACTCTCTGACTGGCTATTTCACTGACTGACTGAATGACTAAATGACTGACTGACACTGACTGACTGACTGCTTGACTACCTGACTGACTGCTTGACTGACTAACTGACTGGACAGGACTGACCGACTGACTGACTGACAGACTGACTGAATAAGGCTGACTGACTGACTGACTGACAGACTGACTGAATAAGGCTGACCGACTGACTGACTGCCTGACTGACTGACTGACTGAATGACTGACTGACTGACTGACCGAGACTGACTGACTGACTGACTGAGACTGGACTGGACTGACTGACTGACTGACTGACTGAGACTGACTGACTGCTTTAGTGACTAACTGACTGCACAGGACTGACCGACTGACTGACTGACTGACTGCCTGACTGACTGCACAGGACTGACCGACTGACTGACTGACTGACTGCCTGACTGACTGACTGACTGAATGACTGACTGACTGAGACTAAATGACTGACTGCTTGACTGACTGGCTGAAGGTCTAACTGACTGACTGAGTGACTGACTGACTGGACTGACTGACTGAGACTAAATGACTGAGTGCTTGACTGATTGACTGTCAGACTGACTGACTGACTTCGTAAAAGGGAAAAATAAAAAAAAGAATTATAAAAAAACATTTGCATTTAAGATTTCCTTTCCGGCTGGGATTTGAACCCAGGGCGACACTCATGGAAGCCCAACGCTCTCGCCAATATACTATCGGATCTCTGTTGATCGGTGTCTTAATTATAATAAAAACAAAAAATGCACCTTAGTAATTATTGATCTAAAATCTTTGAAATCTAAAGGTCGAATGATTAAACTGACTCAGAATTTTCTTCCGTACATAAATAATCCATATTTGCAAAAGAAAGAAATTGAAAAAAAAAAAGAATCTACAAATTAGAAGAGAAATATATACATGGAAGATTTTCGTTCCGGCCGAGACTCGAACCCAGTACCACGCGCTTGGGACCCAACGGTCTAGCCATTAGCTATCGGAGCTCTTTCGATGGAAGTCTTAAATATAATAAAAACAAAAAATGCACCTTGGTAATTATTGATTCAAACACTTTGAAATTTATAGGTCGAATAATTAAACTGACTCAGAATTTTTCTCCCTACATAAATAATCAATATTCGCAAAAGAGAAAAATTAAAAAAAAAACAAGAAGAAATTTCAAATTAGAAACTAAAAGTATACATTGAAGATTTTCGTTCAGGCTGGGACTCGAACCCAGGGCCACTCGCTTGGAAGCCTAACACTCTAGCCATTAGTCTATGGGAGCTCTGTCGGTGGGAGTTTTAAATATAATAAAAACAAAAAATGCACCTTGGTAATTGTTTATTTAAACACTTTGAAATCTTCGTGTCGAAAAATTAAACTGACTCAGAATTTTCTTCCCTACATAAATAATCAATAATTGCAAAGGAAAGAAATTGAAAAAAAAAGAATTTTCAAATTAGAAAAGAAATATATACATTGAAGATATTCGCTCCGGCTGGGACTCGAACCCAGGCCACTCGCTTGGAAGACCAGCGGTCTAGCCATTAGGCTATCGGAGTTCTGTCGAGCGGAGTCTTACTGCCTGACTGACAGACTGACTCACTGACTGACTGATACTGACTGACTGACTCACTGACTGACCGAGACTGACTGACTAACTGCCTGACTGACTGAGACTGGACTGACTGACTGACTGACTGACTGACTGACTAACTGACTGACTGAGACTGACTGACTGACTGCTTGACTCTCTGACTGGCTATTTCACTGACTGACTGAATGACTAAATGACTGACTGACACTGACTGACTGACTGCTTGACTGACTAACTGACTGGACAGGACTGACCGACTGACTGACTGACAGACTGACTGAATAAGGATGACTGACAGACTGACTGAATAAGGCTGACTGACTGACTGACTGACAGACTGACTGAATAAGGCTGACCGACTGACTGACTGCCTGACTGACTGAATGACTGACTGACAGACTGACCGAGACTGACTGACTGACTGACTGAGACTGGACTGGACTGACTGACTGACTGACTGACTGAGACTGACTGACTGCTTTAGTGACTAACTGACTGCACAGGACTGACCGACTGACTGACTGACTGACTGCCTGACTGACTGACTGACTGAATGACTGACTGACTGAGACTAAATGACTGACTGCTTGACTGACTGGCTGAAGGACTAACTGACTGACTGAGTGACTGACCGACTGGACTGACTGACTGAGACTGAATGACTGAGTGCTTGACTGATTGACTGTCAGACTGACTGACTGACTTCGCAAAAGGGAAAAATAAAAAAAAAAGAATTATAAAATTAGAAAAAAATATTTGCATTTAAGATTTCCTTTCCGGCTGGGATTTGAACCCAGGGCGACACTCATGGAAGCCCAACGCTCTCGCCAATATACTATCGGATCTTTGTTGATCGGTGTCTTAATTATAATAAAAACAAAAAATGCACTTTAGTAATTATTGATCTAAAATCTTTGAAATCTAAAGGTCGAATGATTAAACTGACTCAGAATTTTCTTCCGTACATAAATAATCCATATTTGCAAAAGAAAGAAATTGAAAAAAAAAAGAATCTTCAAATTAGAAGAGAAATATATACATGGAAGATTTTCGTTCCGGCCGGGACTCGAACCCAGTACCACGCGCTTGGAACCCAACGGTCTAGCCATTAGGCTATCGGAGCTCTGTCGATGGAAGTCTTAAATATAATAAAAACAAAAAATGCACTTTGGTAATTATTGATTCAAACACTTTGAAATTTACAGGTCGAATAATTAAACTGACTCAGAATTTTTCTCCCTACATAAATAATCAATATTCGCAAAAGAGAAAAATTAAAAAAAAAAGAAGAAGAAATTTCAAATTAGAAACTAAAAGTATACATTGAAGATTTTCGTTCAGGCTGGGACTCGAACCCAGTTCCACTCGCTTGGAAGCCTAACACTCTAGCCATTAGTCTATGGGAGCTCTGTCGGTGGGAGTTTTAAATATAATAAAAACAAAAAATGCACCTTGGTAATTGTTTATTTAAACACTTTGAAATCTTCGTGTCGAAAAATTAAACTGACTCAGAATTTTCTTCCCTACATAAATAATCAATAATTGCAAAGGAAAGAAATTGAAAAAAAAAAAGAATTTTCAAATTAGAAAAGAAATATATTCATTGAAGATATTCGCTCCGGCTGGGACTCGAACCCAGGCCACTCGCTTGGAAGACCAGCGGTCTAGCCATTAGGCTATCGGAGTTCTGTCGAGCGGAGTCTTACTGCCTGACTGATACTGCCTGACTGACAGACTGACTCACTGACTGACTGATACTGACTGACTGACTCACTGACTGACCGAGACTGACTGACTAACTGCCTGACTGACTGAGACTGGACTGACTGACTGACTGACTGACTGACTGACTAACTGACTGACTGAGACTGACTGACTGACTGCTTGACTCTCTGACTGGCTATTTCACTGACTGACTGAATGACTAAATGACTGACTGACACTGACTGACTGACTGCTTGACTACCTGACTGACTGCTTGACTGACTAACTGACTGGACAGGACTGACCGACTGACTGACTGACAGACTGACTGAATAAGGCTGACTGACTGACTGACTGACAGACTGACTGAATAAGGCTGACCGACTGACTGACTGCCTGACTGACTGACTGACTGAATGACTGACTGACTGACTGACCGAGACTGACTGACTGACTGACTGAGACTGGACTGGACTGACTGACTGACTGACTGACTGAGACTGACTGACTGCTTTAGTGACTAACTGACTGCACAGGACTGACCGACTGACTGACTGACTGACTGCCTGACTGACTGCACAGGACTGACCGACTGACTGACTGACTGACTGCCTGACTGACTGACTGACTGAATGACTGACTGACTGAGACTAAATGACTGACTGCTTGACTGACTGGCTGAAGGTCTAACTGACTGACTGAGTGACTGACTGACTGGACTGACTGACTGAGACTAAATGACTGAGTGCTTGACTGATTGACTGTCAGACTGACTGACTGACTTCGTAAAAGGGAAAAATAAAAAAAAGAATTATAAAAAAACATTTGCATTTAAGATTTCCTTTCCGGCTAGGATTTGAACCCAGGGCGACACTCATGGAAGCCCAACGCTCTCGCCAATATACTATCGGATCTCTGTTGATCGGTGTCTTAATTATAATAAAAACAAAAAATGCACCTTAGTAATTATTGATCTAAAATCTTTGAAATCTAAAGGTCGAATGATTAAACTGACTCAGAATTTTCTTCCGTACATAAATAATCCATATTTGCAAAAGAAAGAAATTGAAAAAAAAAAGAATCTACAAATTAGAAGAGAAATATATACATGGAAGATTTTCGTTCCGGCCGAGACTCGAACCCAGTACCACGCGCTTGGGACCCAACGGTCTAGCCATTAGCTATCGGAGCTCTTTCGATGGAAGTCTTAAATATAATAAAAACAAAAAATGCACCTTGGTAATTATTGATTCAAACACTTAGAAATTTACAGGTCGAATAATTAAACTGACTCAGAATTTTTCTCCCTACATAAATAATCAATATTCGCAAAAGAGAAAAATTAAAAAAAAAACAAGAAGAAATTTCAAATTAGAAACTAAAAGTATACATTGAAGATTTTCGTTCAGGCTGGGACTCGAACCCAGGGCCACTCGCTTGGAAGCCTAACACTCTAGCCATTAGTCTATGGGAGCTCTGTCGGTGGGAGTTTTAAATATAATAAAAACAAAAAATGCACCTTGGTAATTGTTTATTTAAACACTTTGAAATCTTCGTGTCGAAAAATTAAACTGACTCAGAATTTTCTTCCCTACATAAATAATCAATAATTGCAAAGGAAAGAAATTGAAAAAAAAAGAATTTTCAAATTAGAAAAGAAATATATACATTGAAGATATTCGCTCCGGCTGGGACTCGAACCCAGGCCACTCGCTTGGAAGACCAGCGGTCTAGCCATTAGGCTATCGGAGTTCTGTCGAGCGGAGTCTTACTGCCTGACTGACAGACTGACTCACTGACTGACTGATACTGACTGACTGACTCACTGACTGACCGAGACTGACTGACTAACTGCCTGACTGACTGAGACTGGACTGACTGACTGACTGACTGACTGACTGACTAACTGACTGACTGAGACTGACTGACTGACTGCTTGACTCTCTGACTGGCTATTTCACTGACTGACTGAATGACTAAATGACTGACTGACACTGACTGACTGACTGCTTGACTACCTGACTGACTGCTTGACTGACTAACTGACTGGACAGGACTGACCGACTGACTGACTGACAGACTGACTGAATAAGGATGACTGACAGACTGACTGAATAAGGCTGACTGACTGACTGACTGACAGACTGACTGAATAAGGCTGACCGACTGACTGACTGCCTGACTGACTGACTGACTGACTGACTGACCGAGACTGACTGACTGAATGACTGACTGACTGACTGACCGAGACTGACTGACTGACTGAGACTGGACTGGACTGACTGACTGACTGACTGACTGACTGAGACTGACTGACTGCTTTAGTGACTAACTGACTGCACAGGACTGACCGACTGACTGACTGAATGACTGACTGACTGACTGACTGACTGAATGACTGACTGACTGAGACTAAATGACTGACTGCTTGACTGACTGGCTGAAGGACTAGCTGACTGACTGAGTGACTGACTGACTGGACTGACTGACTGAGACTGAATGACTGAGTGCTTGACTGATTGACTGTTAGACTGACTGACTGACTTCGCAAAAGGGAAAAATAAAAAAAAAAGAATTATAAAATTAGAAAAAATATTTGCATTTAAGATTTCCTTTCCGTCTGGAATTTGAACCCAGGGCGACACTCATGGAAGCCCAACGCTCTCGCCAATATACTATCGGATCTCTGTTGATCGGTGTCTTAATTATAATAAAAACAAAAAATGCATCTTAGTAATTATTGATCTAAAATCTTTGAAATCTAAAGGTCGAATGATTAAACTGACTCAGAATTTTCTTCCGTACATAAATAATCCATATTTGCAAAAGAAAGAAATTGAAAAAAAAAAGAATCTTCAAATTAGAAGAGAAATATATACATGGAAGATTTTCGTTCCGGCCGGGACTCGAACCCAGTACCACGCGCTTGGAACCCAACGGTCTAGCCATTAGGCTATCGGAGCTCTGTCGATGGAAGTCTTAAATATAATAAAAACAAAAAATGCACCTTGGTAATTATTGATTCAAACACTTTGAAATTTACAGGTCGAATAATTAAACTGACTCAGAATTTTTCTCCCTACATAAATAATCAATATTCGCAAAAGAGAAAAATTAAAAAAAAAAGAAGAAGAAATTTCAAATTAGAAACTAAAAGTATACATCGAAGATTTTCGTTCAGGCTGGGACTCGAACCCAGGGCTACTCGCTTGGAAGCCTAACACTCTAGCCATTAGTCTATGGGAGCTCTGTCGGTGGGAGTTTTAAATATAATAAAAACAAAAAATGCACCTTGGTAATTGTTTATTTAAACACTTTGAAATCTTCGTGTCGAAAAATTAAACTGACTCAGAATTTTCTTCCCTACATAAATAATCAATAATTGCAAAGGAAAGAAATTGAAAAAAAAAGGAATTTTCAAATTAGAAAAGAAATATATACATCGAAGATATTCGCTCCGGCTGGGACTCGAACCCAGGCCACTCACTTGGAAGACCAGCGGTCTAGCCATTAGGCTATCGGAGTTCTGTCGAGCGGAGTCTTACTGCCTGACTGATACTGCCTGACTGACAGACTGACTCACTGACTGACTGATACTGACTGACTGACTCACTGACTGACCGAGACTGACTGACTAACTGCCTGACTGACTGAGACTGGACTGACTGAGACTGGACTGACTGACTGACTGACTGACTGACTGACTAACTGACTGAGACTGACTGACTGACTGCTTGACTCTCTGACTGGCTATTTCACTGACTGACTGAATGACTAAATGACTGACTGACACTGACTGACTGACTGCTTGACTACCTGACTGACTGCTTGACTGACTAACTGACTGGACAGGACTGACCGACTGACTGACTGACAGACTGACTGAATAAGGCTGACTGACTGACTGACTGACAGACTGACTGAATAAGGCTGACCGACTGACTGACTGCCTGACTGACTGACTGACTGAATGACTGACTGACTGACTGACCGAGACTGATTGACTGACTGACTGAGACTGGACTGGACTGACTGACTGACTGACTGACTGAGACTGACTGACTGCTTTAGTGACTAACTGACTGCACAGGACTGACCGACTGACTGACTGCCTGACTGACTGCACAGGACTGACCGACTGACTGACTGACTGACTGCCTGACTGACTGACTGCCTGACTGACTGACTGACTGAATGACTGACTGACTGAGACTAAATGACTGACTGCTTGACTGACTGGCTGAAGGACTAACTGACTGACTGAGTGACTGACTGACTGGACTGACTGACTGAGACTGAATGACTGAGTGCTTGACTGATTGACTGTCAGACTGACTGACTGACTTCGCAAAAGGGAAAAATAAAAAAAAAGAATTAGAAAAAAATATTTGCATTTAAGATTTCCTTTCCGGCCGGGACTCGAACCCAGTACCACGCGCTAGGAACCCAACGGTCTAGCCATTAGGCTATCGTAGCTCTGTCGATGGAAGTCTTAAATATAATAAAAACAAAAAATGCACCTTGGTAATTATTGATTCAAACACTTTGAAATTTACAGGTCGAATAATTAAACTGACTCAGAATTTTTCTCCCTACATAAATAATCAATATTCGCAAAAGAGAAAAATTAAAAAAAAAAAGAAGAAGAAATTTCAAATTAGAAACTAAAAGTATACTTTGAAGATTTTCGTTCAGGCTTGGACTCGAACCCAGGGCCACTCGCTTGGAAGCCTAACACTCTAGCCATTAGTCTATGGGAGCTCTGTCGGTGGGAGTTTTAAATGTAATAAAAACAAAAAATGCACCTTGGTAATTGTTTATTTAAACACTTTGAAATCTTCGTGTCGAAAAATTAAACTGACTCAGAATTTTCTTCCCTACATAAATAATCAATAATTGCAAAGGAAAGAAATTGAAAGAAAAAAGAATTTTCAAATTAGAAAAGAAATATATACATTGAAGATATTCGCTCCGGCTGGGACTCGAACCCAGGCCACTCGCTTGGAAGACCAGCGGTCCAGCCATTAGGCTATCGCAGTTCTGTCGAGCGGAGTCTTACTGCCTGACTGATACTGCCTGACTGACAGACTGACTCACTGACTGACTGATACTGACTGACTGACTCACTGACTGACCGAGACTGACTGACTAACTGCCTGACTGACTGAGACTGGACTGACTGACTGACTGACTGACTGACTGACTAACTGACTGACTGAGACTGACTGACTGACTGCTTGACTCTCTGACTGGCTATTTCACTGACTGACTGAATGACTAAATGACTGACTGACACTGACTGACTGACTGCTTGACTACCTGACTGACTGCTTGACTGACTAACTGACTGGACATTACTGACCGACTGACTGACTGACAGACTGACTGAATAAGGATGACTGACAGACTGACTGAATAAGGCTGACTGACTGACTGACTGACAGACTGACTGAATAAGGCTGACCGACTGACTGACTGCCTGACTGACTGACTGACTGAATGACTGACTGACTGACTGACCGAGACTGACTGACTGACTGACTGAGACTGGACTGGACTGACTGACTGACTGACTGAGACTGACTGACTGCTTTAGTGACTAACTGACTGCACAGGACTGACCGACTGACTGACTGACTGACTGCCTGACTGACTGACTGACTGAATGACTGACTGGCTGAGACTGAATGACTGACTGCTTGACTGACTGGCTGAAGGACTAACTGACTGACTGAGTGACTGACTGACTGGACTGACTGACTGAGACTGAATGACTGAGTGCTTGACTGATTGACTGTCAGACTGACTGACTGACTTCGCAAAAGGGAAAAATAAAAAAAAAAGAATTATAAAATATTTGCATTTAAGATTTCCTTTCCGGCCGGGACTCGAACCCAGTACCACGCGCTTGGAAGCCAACGGTCTAGCCATTAGGCTATCGGAGCTCTGTCGATGGAAGTCTTAAATATAATAAAAACAAAAAATGCACGTTGGTAATTATTGATTCAAACACTTTGAAATTTACAGGTCGAATAATTAAACTGACTCAGAATTTTTCTCCCTACATAAATAATCAATATTCGCAAAAGAGAAAAATTTAAAAAAAAAGAAGAAGAAATTTCAAATTAGAAACTAAAAGTATACATTGAAGATTTTCGTTCAGGCTGGGACTCGAACCCAGGGCCACTCGCTTGGAAGCCTAACACTCTAGCCATTAGTCTATGGGAGCTCTGTCGGTGGGAGTTTTAAATATAATAAAAACAAAAAATGCACCTTGGTAATTGTTTATTTAAACACTTTGAAATCTTCGTGTCGAAAAATTAAACTGACTCAGAATTTTCTTCCCTACATAAACAATCAATAATTGCAAAGGAAAGAAATTGAAAAAAAAAAGAATTTTCAAATTAGAAAAGAAATATATACATTGAAGATATTCGCTCCGGCTGGGACTCGAACCCAGGCCACTCGCTTGGAAGACCAGCGGTCTAGCCATTAGGCTATCGGAGTTCTGTCGAGCGGAGTCTTACTGCCTGACTGATACTGCCTGACTGACAGACTGACTCACTGACAGACTGACTCACTGACTGACTGATACTGACTGACTGACTCACTGACTGACCGAGACTGACTGACTAACTGCCTGACTGACTGAGACTGGACTGACTGACTGACTGACTGACTGACTGACTAACTGACTGACTGAGACTGACTGACTGACTGCTTGACTCTCTGACTGGCTATTTCACTGACTGACTGAATGACTAAATGACTGACTGACACTGACTGACTGACTGCTTGACTACCTGACTGACTGCTTGACTGACTAACTGACTGGACAGGACTGACCGACTGACTGACTGACAGACTGACTGAATAAGGATGACTGACAGACTGACTGAATAAGGCTGACTGACTGACTGACTGACAGACTGACTGAATAAGGCTGACCGACTGACTGACTGCCTGACTGACTGACTGACTGAATGACTGACTGACTGACTGACCGAGACTGACTGACTGACTGACTGAGACTGGACTGACTGACTGACCGACTGACTGAGACTAAATGACTGACTGCTTGACTGACTGGCTGAAGGACTAACTGACTGACTGAGTGACTGACTGACTGGACTGACTGACTGAGACTGAATGACTGAGTGCTTGACTGATTGACTGTCAGACTGACTGACTGACTTCGCAAAAGGGAAAAATAAAAAAAAAGAATTATAAAATTAGAAAAAAATATTTGCATTTAAGATTTCCTTTCCGGCCGGGACTCGAACCCAGTACCACGCGCTAGGAACCCAACGGTCTAGCCATTAGGCTATCGGAGCTCTATCGATGGAAGTCTTAAATATAATAAAAACAAAAAATGCACCTTGGTAATTATTGATTCAAACACTTTGAAATTTACAGGTCGAATAATTAAACTGACTCAGAATTTTTCTCCCTACATAAATAATCAATATTCGCAAAAGAGAAAAATTTAAAAAAAAAGAAGAAGAAATTTCAAATTAGAAACTAAAAGTATACATTGAAGATTTTCGTTCAGGCTGGGACTCGAACCCAGGGCCACTCGCTTGGAAGCCTAACACTCTAGCCATTAGTCTATGGGAGCTCTGTCGGTGGGAGTTTTAAATATAATAAAAACAAAAAATGCACCTTGGTAATTGTTTATTTAAACACTTTGAAATCTTCGTGTCGAAAAATTAAACTGACTCAGAATTTTCTTCCCTACATAAATAATCAATAATTGCAAAGGAAAGAAATTGAAAAAAAAAGAATTTTCAAATTAGAAAAGAAATATATACATTGAAGATATTCGCTCCGGCTGGGACTCGAACCCAGGCCACTCGCTTGGAAGACCAGCGGTCTAGCCATTAGGCTATCGGAGTTCTGTCGAGCGGAGTCTTACTGCCTGACTGATACTGCCTGACTGACAGACTGACTCACTGAATGACTGATACTGACTGACTGACTCACTGACTGACCGAGACTGACTGACTAACTGCCTGACTGACTGAGACTGGACTGACTGACTGCCTGACTGACTGAGACTGGACTGACTGACTGACTGACTGACTGACTGACTGACTGACTAACTGACTGACTGAGACTGACTGACTGACTGCTTGACTCTCTGACTGGCTATTTCACTGACTGACTGAATGACTAAATGACTGACTGACTGACTGCTTGACTACCTGACTGACTGCTTGACTGACTAACTGACTGGACAGGACTGACCGACTGACTGACTGACTGAATAAGGATGACTGACAGACTGACTGAATAAGGCTGACTGACTGACTGACAGACTGACTGAATAAGGCTGACCGACTGACTGACTGCCTGACTGACTGACTGACTGAATGACTGACTGACTGACTGACCGAGACTGACTGACTGACTGACTGACTGAGACTGGACTGGACTGGACTGACTGACTGACTGACTGACTGAGACTGACTGACTGCTTTAATGACTAACTGACTGCACAGGACTGACCGACTGACTGACTGACTGACTGCCTGACTGACTGACTGACTGAATGACTGACTGACTGACTGACTGAATGACTGACTGACTGACTGACTGGCTGAAGGACTAACTGACTGACTGAGTGACTGACTGACTGGACTGACTGACTGAGACTGAATGACTGAGTGCTTGACTGATTGACTGTCAGACTGACTGACTGACTTCGCAAAAGGGAAAAATAAAAAAAAAAGAATTATAAAATTAGAAAAAAATATTTGCATTTAAGATTTACTTTCCGGCCGGGACTCGAACCCTGTACCACGCGCTAGGAACCCAACGGTCCAGCCATTAGGCTATCGGAGCTCTGTCGATGGAAGTCTTAAATATAATAAAAACAAAAAATGCACCTTGGTAATTATTGATTCAAACACTTTGAAATTTACAGGTCGAATAATTAAACTGACTCAGAATTTTTCTCCCTACATAAATAATCAATATTCGCAAAAGAGAAAAATTAAAAAAAAAAGAAGAAGAAATTTCAAATTAGAAACTAAAAGTATACATTGAAGATTTTCGTTCAGGCTGGGACTCGAACCCAGGGCCACTCGCTTGGAAGCCTAACACTCTAGCCATTAGTCTATGGGAGCTCTGTCGGTGGGAGTTTTAAATATAATAAAAACAAAAAATGCACCTTGGTAATTGTTTATTTAAACACTTTGAAATCTTCGTGTCGAAAAATTAAACTGACTCAGAATTTTCTTCCCTACATAAATAATCAATAATTTTAAAGGAAAGAAATTGAAAAAAAAAGAATTTTCAAATTAGAAAAGAAATATATACATTGAAGATATTCGCTCCGGCTGGGACTCGAACCCAGGCCACTCGCTTGGAAGACCAGCGGTCTAGCCATTAGGCTATCGGAGTTCTGTCGAGCGGAGTCTTACTGCCTGACTGATACTGCCTGACTGACAGACTGACTCACTGACTGACTGACTGAAACTGGACTGACTCACTGACTGACCGAGACTGACTGAATAACTGCCTGACTGACTGAGACTGGACTGACTGACTGCCTGACTGACTGAGACTGGACTGACTGACTGACTGACTGACTGACTGACTAACTGACTGACTGACACTGACTGACTGACTGCTTGACTGACTAACTGACTGGACAGGACTGACCGACTGACTGACTGACAGACTGACTGAATAAGGATGACTGACAGACTGACTGAAAAGGGCTGACTGACTGACTGACTGACAGACTGACTAAATAAGGCTGACCGACTGACTGACTGCCTGACTGACTGAATGACTGAATGACTGACTGACTGACTGACCGAGACTGACTGACTGACTGACTGAGACTGGACTGGACTGGACTGACTGACTGACTGACTGACTGAGACTGACTGACTGCTTTAATGACTAACTGACTGCACAGGACTGACCGACTGACTGACTGACTGACTGCCTGACTGACTGACTGACTGACTGACTGAATGCCTGACTGACTGAGACTAAATGACTGACTGCTTGACTGACTGGCTGAAGGACTAACTGACTGACTGAGTGACTGACTGACTGGACTGACTGACTGAGACTGAATGACTGAGTGCTTGACTGATTGACTGTCAGACTGACTGACTGACTGACTTCGCAAAAGGGAAAAATAAAAAAAAAGAATTATAAAATTAGAAAAAAATATTTGCATTTAAGATTTCCTTTCCGGCTGGGATTTGAACCCAGGGCGACACTCATGGAAGCCCAACGCTCTCGCCAATATACTATCGGATCTCTGTTGATCGGTGTCTTAATTATAATAAAAACAAAAAATGCACCTTAGTAATTATTGATCTAAAATCTTTGAAATCTAAAGGTCGAATGATTAAACTGACTCAGAATTTTCTTCCGTACATAAATAATCCATATTTGCAAAAGAAAGAAATTGAAAAAAAAAAAGAATCTTCAAATTAGAAGAGAAATATATACATGGAAGATTTTCGTTCCGGCCGGGACTCGAACCCAGTACCACGCGCTTGGAACCCAACGGTCTAGCCATTAGGCTATCGGAGCTCTGTCGATGGAAGTCTTAAATATAATAAAAACTAAAAATGCGCCTTGGTAATTATTGATTCAAACTCTTTGAAATTTACAGGTCGAATAATTAAACTGACTCAGAATTTTTCTCCCTACATAAATAATCAATATTCGCAAAAGAGAAAAATTAAAAAAAAAAGAAGAAGAAATTTCAAATTAGAAACTAAAAGTATACATTGAAGATTTTCGTTCAGGCTGGGACTCGAACCCAGGGCCACTCGCTTGGAAACCTAACACTCTAGCCATTAGTCTATGGGAGCTCTGTCGGTGGGAGTTTTAAATATAATAAAAACAAAAAATGCACCTTGGTAATTGTTTATTTAAACACTTTGAAATCTTCGTGTCGAAAAATTAAACTGACTCAGAATTTTCTTCCCTACATAAATAATCAATAATTGCAAAGGAAAGAAATTAAAAAAAAAAAGAATTTTCAAATTAGAAAAGAAATATATACATTGAAGATATTCGCTCCGGCTGGGACTCGAACCCAGGCCACTCGCTTGGAAGACCAGCGGTCTAGCCATTAGGCTATCGGAGTTCTGTCGAGCGGAGTCTTACTGCCTGACTGATACTGCCTGACTGACAGACTGACTCACTGACTGACTGATACTGACTGACTGACTCACTGACTGACCGAGACTGACTGACTAACTGCCTGACTGACTGAGACTGGACTGACTGACTGCCTGACTGACTGAGACTGGACTGACTGACTGACTAACTGACTGACTGAGACTGACTGACTGACTGCTTGACTCTCTGACTGGCTATTTCACTGACTGACTGAATGACTAAATGACTGACTGACACTGACTGACTGACTGCTTGACTACCTGACTGACTGCTTGACTGACTAACTGACTGGACAGGACTGACCGACTGACTGACTGACAGACTGACTGAATAAGGATGACTGACAGACTGACTGAATAAGGCTGACTGACTGACTGACTGACAGACTGACTGAATAAGGCTGACCGACTGACTGACTGCCTGACTGACTGACTGACTGAATGACTGACTGACTGACTGACCGAGACTGACTGACTGACTGACTGAGACTGGACTGGACTGGACTGACTGACTGACTGACTGCCTGACTGACTGACTGACTGACTGACTGACTGAATGACTGACTGACTGAGACTAAATGACTGACTGCTTGACTGACTGGCTGAAGGACTAACTGACTGACTGAGTGACTGACTGACTGGACTGACTGACTGAGACTGAATGACTGAGTGCTTGACTGATTGACTGTCAGACTGACTGACTGACTTCGCAAAAGGGAAAAATAAAAAAAAAGAATTATAAAATTAGAAAAAAATATTTGCATTTAAGATTTCCTTTCCGGCCGGGACTCGAACCCAGTACCACGCGCTAGGAACCCAACGGTCTAGCCATTAGGCTATCGGAGCTCTGTCGATGGAAGTCTTAAATATAATAAAAACAAAAAATGCACCTTGGTAATTATTGATTCAAACACTTTGAAATTTACAGGTCGAATAATTAAACTGACTCAGAATTTTTCTCCCTACATAAATAATCAATATTCGCAAAAGAGAAAAATTAAAAAAAAAAAGAAGAAGAAATTTCAAATTGGAAACTAAAAGTATACATTGAAGATTTTCGTTCAGGCTGGGACTCGAACCCAGGGCCAGACGCTTGGAAGCCTAACACTCTAGCCATTAGTCTATGGGAGCTCTGTCGGTGGGAGTTTTAAATGTAATAAAAACAAAAAATGCACCTTGGTAATTGTTTATTTAAACACTTTGAAATCTTCGTGTCGAAAAATTAAACTGACTCAGAATTTTCTTCCCTACATAAATAATCAATAATTGCAAAGGAAAGAAATTGAAAAAAAAAGAATTTTCAAATTAGAAAAGAAATATATACATTGAAGATATTCCCTCCGGCTGGGACTCGAAACCAGGCCACTCGCTTGGAAGACCAGCGGTCTAGCCATTAGGCTATCGGAGTTCTGTCGAGCGGAGTCTTACTGCCTGACTGATACTGCCTGACTGACAGACTGACTCACTGACTGACTGACTGAGACTGGACTGACTCACTGACTGACCGAGACTGACTGAATAACTGCCTGACTGACTGAGACTGGACTGACTGACTGACTGACTGACTGACTGACTAACTGACTGACTGAGACTGACTGACTGACTGCTTGACTCTCTGACTGGCTATTTCACTGACTGACTGAATGACTAAATGACTGACTGACACTGACTGACTGACTGCTTGACTACCTGACTGACTGCTTGACTGACTAACTGACTGGACAGGACTGACCGACTGACTGACTGACAGACTGACTGAATAAGGATGACTGACAGACTGACTGAATAAGGCTGACTGACTGACTGACTGACAGACTGACTGAATAAGGCTGACCGACTGACTGACTGCCTGACTGACTGACTGACTGAATGACTGACTGACTGACTGACCGAGACTGACTGACTGACTGACTGAGACTGGACTGGACTGGACTGACTGACTGACTGACTGACTGAGACTGGACTGGACTGGACTGACTGACTGACTGACTGACTGAGACTGACCGACTGACTGACTGACTGACTGCCTGACTGACTGACTGACTGACTGACTGAATGACTGACTGACTGAGACTAAATGACTGACTGCTTGACTGACTGGCTGAAGGACTAACTGACTGACTGAGTGACTGACTGACTGGACTGACTGACTGAGACTGAATGACTGAGTGCTTGACTGATTGACTGTCAGACTGACTGACTGACTGACTTCGCAAAAGGGAAAAATAAAAAAAAAGAATTATAAAATTAGAAAAAAATATTTGCATTTAAGATTTCCTTTCCGGCTGGGATTTGAACCCAGGGCGACACTCATGGAAGCCCAACGCTCTCGCCAATATACTATCGGATCTCTGTTGATCGGTGTCTTAATTATAATAAAAACAAAAAATGCACCTTAGTAATTATTGATCTAAAATCTTTGAAATCTAAAGGTCGAATGATTAAACTGACTCAGAATTTTCTTCCGTACATAAATAATCCATATTTGCAAAAGAAAGAAATTGAAAAAAAAAAGAATCTTCAAATTAGAAGAGAAATATATACATGGAAGATTTTCGTTCCGGCCGGGACTCGAACCCAGTACCACGCGCTTGGAACCCAACGGTCTAGCCATTAGGCTATCGGAGCTCTGTCGATGGAAGTCTTAAATATAATAAAAACTAAAAATGCGCCTTGGTAATTATTGATTAAAACTCTTTGAAATTTACAGGTCGAATAATTAAACTGACTCAGAATTTTTCTCCCTACATAAATAATCAATATTCGCAAAAGAGAAAAATTAAAAAAAAAAGAAGAAGAAATTTCAAATTAGAAACTAAAAGTATACATTGAAGATTTTCGTTCAGGCTGGGACTCGAACCCAGGGCCACTCGCTTGGAAACCTAACACTCTAGCCATTAGTCTATGGGAGCTCTGTCGGTGGGAGTTTTAAATATAATAAAAACAAAAAATGCACCTTGGTAATTGTTTATTTAAACACTTTGAAATCTTCGTGTCGAAAAATTAAACTGACTCAGAATTTTCTTCCCTACATAAATAATCAATAATTGCAAAGGAAAGAAATTGAAAAAAAAAAGAATTTTCAAATTAGAAAAGAAATATATACATTGAAGATATTCGCTCCGGCTGGGACTCGAACCCAGGCCACTCGCTTGGAAGACCAGCGGTCTAGCCATTAGGCTATCGGAGTTCTGTCGAGCGGAGTCTTACTGCCTGACTGATACTGCCTGACTGACAGACTGACTCACTGACTGACTGATACTGACTGACTGACTCACTGACTGACCGAGACTGACTGACTAACTGCCTGACTGACTGAGACTGGACTGACTGACTGCCTGACTGACTGAGACTGGACTGACTGACTGACTAACTGACTGACTGAGACTGACTGACTGACTGCTTGACTCTCTGACTGGCTATTTCACTGACTGACTGAATGACTAAATGACTGACTGACACTGACTGACTGACTGCTTGACTACCTGACTGACTGCTTGACTGACTAACTGACTGGACAGGACTGACCGACTGACTGACTGACAGACTGACTGAATAAGGATGACTGACAGACTGACTGAATAAGGCTGAATGACTGACTGACTGACAGACTGACTGAATAAGGCTGACCGACTGACTGACTGCCTGACTGACTGACTGACTGAATGACTGACTGACTGACTGACCGAGACTGACTGACTGACTGACTGAGACTGGACTGGACTGGACTGACTGACTGACTGACTGACTGACTGCCTGACTGACTGACTGACTGACTGACTGAATGACTGACTGACTGAGACTAAATGACTGACTGCTTGACTGACTGGCTGAAGGACTAACTGACTGACTGAGTGACTGACTGACTGGACTGACTGACTGAGACTGAATGACTGAGTGCTTGACTGATTGACTGTCAGACTGACTGACTGACTTCGCAAAAGGGAAAAATAAAAAAAAAGAATTATAAAATTAGAAAAAAATATTTGCATTTAAGATTTTCTTTCCGGCCGGGACTCGAACCCAGTACCACGCGCTAGGAACCCAACGGTCTAGCCATTAGGCTATCGGAGCTCTGTCGATGGAAGTCTTAAATATAATAAAAACAAAAAATGCACCTTGGTAATTATTGATTCAAACACTTTGAAATTTACAGGTCGAATAATTAAACTGACTCAGAATTTTTCTCCCTACATAAATAATCAATATTCGCAAAAGAGAAAAATTAAAAAAAAAAAGAAGAAGAAATTTCAAATTGGAAACTAAAAGTATACATTGAAGATTTTCGTTCAGGCTGGGACTCGAACCCAGGGCCAGACGCTTGGAAGCCTAACACTCTAGCCATTAGTCTATGGGAGCTCTGTCGGTGGGAGTTTTAAATGTAATAAAAACAAAAAATGCACCTTGGTAATTGTTTATTTAAACACTTTGAAATCTTCGTGTCGAAAAATTAAACTGACTCAGAATTTTCTTCCCTACATAAATAATCAATAATTGCAAAGGAAAGAAATTGAAAAAAAAAAGAATTTTCAAATTAGAAAAGAAATATATACATTGAAGATATTCCCTCCGGCTGGGACTCGAAACCAGGCCACTCGCTTGGAAGACCAGCGGTCTAGCCATTAGGCTATCGGAGTTCTGTCGAGCGGAGTCTTACTGCCTGACTGATACTGCCTGACTGACAGACTGACTCACTGACTGACTGACTGAGACTGGACTGACTCACTGACTGACCGAGACTGACTGAATAACTGCCTGACTGACTGAGACTGGACTGACTGACTGACTGACTGACTGACTGACTAACTGACTGACTGAGACTGACTGACTGACTGCTTGACTCTCTGACTGGCTATTTCACTGACTGACTGAATGACTAAATGACTGACTGACACTGACTGACTGACTGCTTGACTACCTGACTGACTGCTTGACTGACTAACTGACTGGACAGGACTGACCGACTGACTGACTGACAGACTGACTGAATAAGGCTGACTGACTGACTGACTGACAGACTGACTGAATAAGGCTGACCGACTGACTGACTGCCTGACTGACTGACTGACTGAATGACTGACTGACTGAGACTGGACTGGACTGACTGACTGACTGACTGACTGAGACTGACTGACTGCTTTAGTGACTAACTGACTGCACAGGACTGACCGACTGACTGACTGACTGACTGCCTGACTGACTGACTGACTGAATGACTGACTGACTGAGACTAAATGACTGACTGCTTGACTGACTGGCTGAAGGACTAACTGACTGACTGAGTGACTGACTGACTGGACTGACTGACTGAGACTGAATGACTGAGTGCTTGACTGATTGACGGTCAGACTGACTGACTGACTTCGCAAAAGGGAAAAATAAAAAAAAAAGAATTATAAAATTAGAAAAAAATATTTGCATTTAAGATTTCCATTCCGGCTGGGATTTGAACCCAGGGCGACACTCATGGAAGCCCAACGCTCTCGCCAATATACTATCGGATCTCTGTTGATCGGTGTCTTAATTATAATAAAAACAAAAAATGCACCTTAGTAATTATTGATCTAAAATCTTTGAAATCTAAAGGTCGAATGATTAAACTGACTCAGAATTTTCTTCCGTACATAAATAATCCATATTTGCAAAAGAAAGAAATTGAAAAAAAAAAGAATCTTCAAATTAGAAGAGAAATATATACATGGAAGATTTTCGTTCCGGCCAGGACTCGAACCCAGTACCACGCGCTTGGAACCCAACGGTCTAGCCATTAGGCTATCGGAGCTCTGTCGATGGAAGTCTTAAATATAATAAAAACAAAAAATGCACCTTGGTAATTATTGATTCAAACACTTTGAAATTTACAGGTCGAATAATTAAACTGACTCAGAATTTTTCTCCCTACATAAATAATCAATATTCGCAAAAGAGAAAAATTAAAAAAAAAAGAAGAAGAAATTTCAAATTAGAAACTAAAAGTATACATTGAAGATTTTCGTTCAGGCTGGGACTCGAACCCAGGGCCACTCGCTTGGAAGCCTAACACTCTAGCCATTAGTCTATGGGAGCTCTGTCGGTGGGAGTTTTAAATATAATAAAAACAAAAAATGCACCTTGGTAATTGTTTATTTAAACACTTTGAAATCTTCGTGTCGAAAAATTAAACTGACTCAGAATTTTCTTCCCTACATAAACAATCAATAATTGCAAAGGAAAGAAATTGAAAAAAAATGAATTTTCAAATTAGAAAAGAAATGTATACATTGAAGATATTCGCTCCGGCTGGGACTCGAACCCAGGCCACTCGCTTGGAAGACCAGCGGTCTAGCCATTAGGCTATCGGAGTTCTGTCGAGCGGAGTCTTACTGCCTGACTGATACTGCCTGACTGACAGACTGACTCACTGACTGACTGACTGACTCACTGACTGACCGAGACTGACTGACTAACTGCCTGACTGACTGAGACTGTGACTGACTGACTGACTGACTGACTGACTGACTGACTAACTGACTGACTGAGACTGACTGACTGACTGCTTGACTCTCTGACTGGCTATTTCACTGACTGACTGAATGACTAAATGACTGACTGACACTGACTGACTGACTGCTTGACTACCTGACTGACTGCTTGACTGACTAACTGACTGGACAGGACTGACCGACTGACTGACTGACAGACTGACTGAATAAGGATGACTGACAGACTGACTGAATAAGGCTGACTGACTGACTGACTGACAGACTGACTGAATAAGGCTGACTGACTGACTGACTGACAGACTGACTGAATAAGGCTGACCGACTGACTGACTGCCTGACTGACTGACTGACTGAATGACTGACTGACTGACTGACCGAGACTGACTGACTGACTGACTGAGACTGGACTGGACTGACTGACTGACCGACTGACTGAGACTGACTGACTGCTTTAGTGACTAACTGACTGCACAGGACTGACCGACTGACTGACTGACTGACTGCCTGACTGACTGACTGACTGAATGACTGACTGACTGAGACTAAATGACTGACTGCTTGACTGACTGGCTGAAGGACTAACTGACTGACTGAGTGACTGACTGACTGGACTGACTGACTGAGTGACTGACTGACTGGACTGACTGACTGAGACTGAATGACTGAGTGCTTGACTGATTGACTGTCAGACTGACTGACTGACTTCGCAAAAGGGAAAAATAAAAAAAAAAGAATTATAAAATTAGAAAAAAATATTTGCATTTAAGATTTCCTTTCCGGCCGGGACTCGAACCCAGTACCACGCGCTAGGAACCCAACGGTCTAGCCATTAGGCTATCGGAGCTCTGTCGATGGAAGTCTTAAATATAATAAAAACAAAAAATGCACCTTGATAATTATTGATTCAAACACTTTGAAATTTACAGGTCGAATAATTAAACTGACTCAGAATTTTTCTCCCTACATAAATAATCAATATTCGCAAAAGAGAAAAATTAAAAAAAAAGAAGAAGAAATTTCAAATTAGAAACTAAAAGTATACATTGAAGATTTTCGTTCAGGCTGGGACTCGAACCCAGGGCCACTCGCTTCGGAAGCCTAACACTCTAGCCATTAGTCTATGGGAGCTCTGTCGGTTAGAGTTTTAAATATAATAAAAACAAAAAATGCACCTTGGTAATTGTTTATTTAAACACTTTGAAATCTTCGTGTCGAAAAATTAAACTGACTCAGAATTTTCTTCCCTACATAAATAATCAATAATTGCAAAGGAAAGAAATTGAAAAAAAAAGAATTTTCAAATTAGAAAAGAAATATATACATTGAAGATATTCGCTCCGGCTGGGACTCGAACCCAGGCCACTCGCTTGGAAGACCAGCGGTCTAGCCATTAGGCTATCGGAGTTCTGTCGAGCGGAGTCTTACTGCCTGACTGATACTGCCTGACTGACAGACTGACTCACTGACTGACTGATACTGACTGACTGACTCACTGACTGACCGAGACTGACTGACTAACTGCCTGAATGACTGAGACTGGACTGACTGACTGCCTGACTGACTGAGACTGGACTGACTGACTGACTGACTGACTGACTGACTAACTGACTGACTGAGACTGACTGACTGACTGCTTGACTCTCTGACTGGCTATTTCACTGACTGACTGAATGACTAAATGACTGACTGACACTGACTGACTGACTGCTTGACTACCTGACTGACTGCTTGACTGACTAACTGACTGGACAGGACTGACCGACTGACTGACTGACAGACTGACTGAATAAGGCTGACTGACAGACTGACTGAATAAGGCTGACTGACTGCCTGACTGACTGACTGACTGAATGACTGACTGACTGACTGACCGAGACTGACTGACTGACTGACTGAGACTGGACTGGACTGGACTGACTGACTGACTGAGACTGACTGACTGCTTTAATGACTAACTGACTGCACAGGACTGACCGACTGACTGACTGACTGACTGCCTGACTGACTGACTGACTGAATGACTGACTGACTGAGACTAAATGACTGACTGCTTGACTGACTGGCTGAAGGACTAACTGACTGACTGACTGGACTGACTGACTGAGACTGAATGACTGAGTGCTTGACTGATTGACTGTCAGACTGACTGACTGACTTCGCAAAAGGGAAAAATAAAAAAAAAAGAATTATAAAATTAGAAAAAAATATTTGCATTTAAGATTTCCTTTCCGGCCGGGACTCGAACCCAGTACCACGCGCTAGGAACCCAACGGTCTAGCCATTAGGCTATCGGAGCTCTGTCGATGGAAGTCTTAAATATAATAAAAACAAAAAATGCACCTTGGTAATTATTGATTCAAACACTTTGAAATTTACAGGTCGAATAATTAAACTGACTCAGAATTTTTCTCCCTACATAAATAATCAATATTCGCAAAAGAGAAAAATTAAAAAAAAAAAAAGAAGAAGAAATTTCAAATTAGAAACTAAAAGTATACATTGAAGATTTTCGTTCAGGCTGGGACTCGAACCCAGGGCCACTCGCTTGGAAGCCTAACACTCTAGCCATTAGTCTATGGGAGCTCTGTCGGTGGGAGTTTTAAATATAATAAAAACAAAAAATGCACCTTGGTAATTGTTTATTTAAACACTTTGAAATCTTCGTGTCGAAAAATTAAACTGACTCAGAATTTTCTTCCCTACATAAATAATCAATAATTGCAAAGGAAAGAAATTGAAAAAAAAAAGAATTTTCAAATTAGAAAAGAAATATATACACTGAAGATATACGCTCCGGCTGGGACTCGAACCCAGGCCACTCGCTTGGAAGACCAGCGGTCTAGCCATTAGGCTATCGGAGTTCTGTCGAGCGGAGTCTTACTGCCTGACTGATACTGCCTGACTGACAGACTGACTCACTGACTGACTGACTGAGACTGGACTGACTCACTGACTGACCGAGACTGACTGAATAACTGCCTGACTGACTGAGACTGGACTGACTGACTGCCTGACTGACTGAGACTGGACTGACTGACTGACTGACTGACTGACTGACTAACTGACTGACTGAGACTGACTGACTGACTGCTTGACTCTCTGACTGGCTATTTCACTGACTGACTGAATGACTAAATGACTGACTGACAATGACTGACTGACTGCTTGACTACCTGACTGACTGCTTGACTGACTAACTGACTGGACGGGACTGACCGACTGACTGACTGACAGACTGACTGAATAAGGATGACTGACAGACTGACTGAATAAGGCTGACTGACTGACTGACTGACAGACTGACTGAATAAGGCTGACCGACTGACTGACCGACTGACTGACTGACGGACTGCCTGACTGACTGACTGACTGAATGACTGACTGACTGAGACTAAATGACTGACTGCTTGACTGACTGGCTGAAGGACTAACTGACTGACTGAGTGACTGACTGACTGGACTGACTGACTGAGACTGAATGACTGAGTGCTTGACTGATTGACTGTCAGACTGACTGACTGACTTCGCAAAAGGGAAAAAAAAAAGAATTATAAAATTTGAAAAAAATATTTGCATTTAAGATTTCCTTTCCGGCTGGGATTTGAACCCAGGGCGACACTCATGGAAACCCAACGCTCTCGCCAATATACTATCGGATCTCTGTTGATCGGTGTCTTAATTATAATAAAAACAAAAAATGCACCTTAGTAATTATTGATCTAAAATCTTTGAAATCTAAAGGTCGAATGATTAAACTGACTCAGAATTTTCTTCCGTACATAAATAATCCATATTTGCAAAAGAAAGAAATTGAAAAAAAAAAAATCTTCAAATTAGAAGAGAAATATATACATGGAAGATTTTCGTTCCGGCCTGGACTCGAACCCAGTACCACGCGCTTGGAACCCAACGGTCTAGCCATTAGGCTATCGGAGCTCTGTCGATGGAAGTCTTAAATATAATAAAAACTAAAAATGCACCTTGGTAATTATTGATTCAAACACTTTGAAATTTACAGGTCGAATAATTAAACTGACTCAGAATTTTTCTCCCTACATAAATAATCAATAATAATTTCAAAGGAAAGAAATTGAAAAAAAAAAGAATTTTCAAATTAGAAAAGAAATATATACATTGAAGATATTCGCTCCGGCTGGAACTCGAACCCAGGCCACTCGCTTGGAAGACCAGCGGTCTAGCCATTAGGCTATCGGAGTTCTGTCGCGCGGAGTCTTACTGCCTGACTGATACTGCCTGACTGACAGACTGACTCACTGACTGACTGACTGAGACTGGACTGACTCACTGACTGACCGAGACTGACTGACTAACTGCCTGACTGACTGAGACTGGACTGACTGACTGACTGACTAAATGACTGACTGAGACTGACTGACTGACTGCTTGACTCTCTGACTGGCTATTTCACTGACTGACTGAATGACTAAATGACTGACTGACACTGACTGACTGACTGCTTGACTACCTGACTGACTGCTTGACTGACTAACTGACTGGACAGGACTGACCGACTGACTGACTGACAGACTGACTGAATAAGGATGACTGACAGACTGACTGAATAAGGCTGACTGACTGACTGACTGACAGACTGACTGAATAAGGCTGACCGACTGACTGACTGCCTGACTGACTGACTGACTGAATGACTGACTGACTGACTGACCGAGACTGACTGACTGACTGACTGAGACTGGACTGGACTGACTGACTGACTGACTGACTGAGACTGACTGACTGCTTTAGTGACTAACTGACTGCACAGGACTGACCGACTGACTGACTGACTGACTGCCTGACTGACTGAATGACTGACTGACTGAGACTAAATGACTTACTGCTTGACTGACTGGCTGAAGGACTAACTGACTGACTGAGTGACTGACTGACTGGACTGACTGACTGAGACTGAATGACTGAGTGCTTGACTGATAGACTGTCAGACTGACTGACTGACTTCGCAAAAGGGAAAAATAAAAAAAAAGAATTATAAAATTAGAAAAATATATTTGCATTTAAGATTTCCTTTCCGGCTGGGATTTGAACCCAGGGCGACACTCATGGAAGCCCAACGCTCTCGCCTATATACTATCGGATATCTGTTGATCGGTGTCTTAATTATAATAAAAACAAAAAATGCACCTTAGTAATTATTGATCTAAAATCTTTGAAATCTAAAGGTCGAATGATTAAACTGACTCAGAATTTTCTTCCGTACATAAATAATCCATATTTGCAAAAGAAAGAAATTGAAAAAAAAAAGAATCTTCAAATTAGAAGAGAAATATATACATGGAAGATTTTCGTTCCGGCCGGGACTCGAACCCAGTACCACGCGCTTGGATCCCAACGGTCTAGCCATTAGGCTATCGGAGATCTGTCGATGGAAGTCTTAAATATAATAAAAACTAAAAATGCACCTTGGTAATTATTGATTCAAACACTTTGAAATTTACAGGTCGAATAATTAAACTGACTCAGAATTTTTCTCCCTACATAAATAATCAATATTCGCAAAAGAGAAAAATTAAAAAAAAAAGAAGAAGAAATTTCAAATTAGAAACTAAAAGTATACATTGAAGATTTTCGTTCAGGCTGGGACTCGAACCCAGGGCCCCTCGCTTGGAAGCCTAACACTCTAGCCATTAGTCTATGGGAGCTCTGTCGGTGGGAGTTTTAAATATAATAAAAACAAAAAATGCACCTTGGTAATTGTTTATTTAAACACTTTGAAATCTTCGTGTCGAAAAATTAAACTGACTCAGAATTTTCTTCCCTACATAAATAATCAATAATTGCAAAGGAAAGAAATTGAAAAAAAAAAGAATTTTCAAATTAGAAAAGAAATATATACATTGAAGATATTCGCTCCGGCTGGGACTCGAACCCAGGCCACTCGCTTGGAAGACCAGCGGTCTAGCCATTAGGCTATCGGAGTTCTGTCGAGCGGAGTCTTACTGCCTGACTGATACTGCCTGACTGACAGACTGACTCACTGACTGACTGACTGAGACTGGACTGACTCACTGACTGACCGAGACTGACTGAATAACTGCCTGACTGACTGAGACTGGACTGACTGACTGCCTGACTGACTGAGACTGGACTGACTGACTGACTGACTGACTGACTGACTGACTAACTGACTGACTGAGACTGACTGACTGACTGCTTGACTCTCTGACTGGCTATTTCACTGACTGACTGAATGACTAAATGACTGACTGACAATGACTGACTGACTGCTTGACTACCTGACTGACTGCTTGACTGACTGACTGACTAACTGACTGGACAGGACTGACCGACTGACTGACTGACAGACTGACTGAATAAAGATGACTGACAGACTGACTGAATAAGGCTGACTGACTGACTGACTGACAGACTGACTGAATAAGGCTGACCGACTGACTGACTGCCTGACTGACTGACTGACTGAATGACTGACTGACTGAGACTGGACTGGACTGGACTGACTGACTGACTGACTGAGACTGACTGACTGCTTTAGTGACTAACTGACTGCACAGGACTGACCGACTGACTGACTGACTGACTGCCTGACTGACTGACTGACTGAATGACTGACTGACTGAGACTAAATGAGTGACTGCTTGACTGACTGGCTGAAGGACTAACTGACTGACTGAGTGACTGACTGACTGGACTGACTGACTGAGACTGAATGACTGAGTGCTTGACTGATTGACTGTCAGACTGACTGACTGACTTCGCAAAAGGGAAAAAAAAAAGAATTATAAAATTAGAAAAAAATATTTGCATTTAAGATTTCCTTTCCGGCTGGGATTTGAACCCAGGGCGACACTCATGGAAGCCCAACGCTCTCGCCAATATACTATCGGATCTCTGTTGATCGGTGTCTTAATTATAATAAAAACAAAAAATGCACCTTAGTAATTATTGATCTAAAATCTTTGAAATCTAAAGGTCGAATGATTAAACTGACTCAGAATTTTCTTCCGTACATAAATAATCCATATTTGCAAAAGAAAGAAATTGAAAAAAAAAATCTTCAAATTAGAAGAGAAATATATACATGGAAGATTTTCGTTCCGGCCGGGACTCGAACCCAGTACCACGCGCTTGGAACCCAACGGTCTAGCCATTAGGCTATCGGAGCTCTGTCGATGGAAGTCTTAAATATAATAAAAACTAAAAATGCACCTTGGTAGTTATTGATTCAAACACTTTGAAATTTACAGGTCGAATAATTAAACTGACTCAGAATTTTTCTCCCTACATAAATAATCAATAATAATTTCAAAGGAAAGAAATTGAAAAAAAAAAAGAATTTTCAAATTAGAAAAGAAATATATACATTGAAGATATTCGCTCCGGCTGGAACTCGAACCCAGGGCACTCGCTTGGAAGACCAGCGGTCTAGCCATTAGGCTATCGGAGTTCTGTCGCGCGGAGTCTTACTGCCTGACTGATACTGCCTGACTGACAGACTGACTCACTGACTGACTGACTGAGACTGGACTGACTCACTGACTGACCGAGACTGACTGACTAACTGCCTGACTGACTGAGACTGGACTGACTGACTGACTGACTAACTGACTGACTGAGACTGACTGACTGACTGCTTGACTCTCTGACTGGCTATTTCACTGACTGACTGAATGACTAAATGACTGACTGACACTGACTGACTGACTGCTTGACTGACTAACTGACTGGACAGGACTGACCGACTGACTGACTGACAGACTGACTGAATAAGGATGACTGACAGACTGACTGAATAAGGATGACTGACAGACTGACTGAATAAGGCTGACTGACTGACTGACTGACAGACTGACTGAATAAGGCTGACCGACTGACTGACTGACTGACTGAATGACTGACTGAATGACTGACTGACTGACTGACCGAGACTGACCGAGACTGACTGACTGAGACTGGACTGGACTGACTGACTGACTGACTGACTGAGACTGACTGACTGCTTTAGTGACTAACTGACTGCACAGGACTGACCGACTGACTGACTGACTGACTGCCTGACTGACTGAATGACTGACTGACTGAGACTAAATGACTTACTGCTTGACTGACTGGCTGAAGGACTAACTGACTGACTGAGTGACTGACTGACTGGACTGACTGACTGAGACTGAATGACTGAGTGCTTGACTGATAGACTGTCAGACTGACTGACTGACTTCGCAAAAGGGAAAAATAAAAAAAAAAGAATTATAAAATTAGAAAAATATATTTGCATTTAAGATTTCCTTTCCGGCTGGGATTTGAACCCAGGGCGACACTCATGGAAGCCCAACGCTCTCGCCAATATACTATCGGATATCTGTTGATCGGTGTCTTAATTATAATAAAAACAAAAAATGCACCTTAGTAATTATTGATCTAAAATCTTTGAAATCTAAAGGTCGAATGATTAAACTGACTCAGAATTTTCTTCCGTACATAAATAATCCATATTTGCAAAAGAAAGAAATTGAAAAAAAAAAGAATTTTCAAATTAGAAAAGAAATATATACATTGAAGATATTCGCTCCGGCTGGAACTCGAACCCAGGGCACTCGCTTGGAAGACCAGCGGTCTAGCCATTAGGCTATCGGAGTTCTGTCGAGCGGAGTCTTACTGCCTGACTGATACTGCCTGACTGACAGACTGACTCACTGACTGACTGACTGAGACTGGACTGACTCACTGACTGACCGAGACTGACTGACTAACTGCCTGACTGACTGAGACTGGACTGACTGACTGACTGACTAACTGACTGACTGAGACTGACTGACTGACTGCTTGACTCTCTGACTGGCTATTTCACTGACTGACTGAATGACTAAATGACTGACTGACACTGACTGACTGACTGCTTGACTACCTGACTGACTGCTTGACTGACTAACTGACTGGACAGGACTGACCGACTGACTGACTGACAGACTGACTGAATAAGGATGACTGACAGACTGACTGAATAAGGATGACTGACAGACTGACTGAATAAGGCTGACTGACTGACTGACTGACAGACTGACTGAATAAGGCTGACCGACTGACTGCCTGCCTGACTGACTGACTGACTGAATGACTGACTGACTGACTGACCGAGACTGACTGACTGACTGACTGAGACTGGACTGGACTGACTGACTGACTGACTGACTGAGACTGACTGACTGCTTTAGTGACTAACTGACTGCACAGGACTGACCGACTGACTGACTGACTGACTGCCTGACTGACTGAATGACTGACTGACTGAGACTAAATGACTTACTGCTTGACTGACTGGCTGAAGGACTAACTGACTGACTGAGTGACTGACTGACTGGACTGACTGACTGAGACTGAATGACTGAGTGCTTGACTGATTGACTGTCAGACTGACTGACTGACTTCGCAAAAGGGAAAAATAAAAAAAAGAATTATAAAATTAGAAAAAAATATTTGAATTTAAGATTTCCTTTCCGGCCGGGACTCGAACCCAGTACCACGCGCTAGGAACCCAACGGTCTAGCCATTAGGCTATCGGAGCTCTGTCGATGGAAGTCTTAAATATAATAAAAACAAAAAATGCACCTTGGTAATTGTTGATTCAAACACTTTGAAATTTACAGGTCGAATAATTAAACTGACTCAGAATTTTTCTCCCTACATAAATAATCAATATTCGCAAAAGAGAAAAATTTAAAAAAAAAGAAGAAGAAATTTCAAATTAGAAACTAAAAGTATACATTGAAGATTTTCGTTCAGGCTGGGACTCGAACCCAGGGCCACTCGCTTGGAAGCCTAACACTCCAGCCATTAGTCTATGGGAGCTCTGGCGGTGGGAGTTTTAAATATAATAAAAACAAAAAATGCACCTTGGTAATTGTTTATTTAAACACTTTGAAATCTTCGTGTCGAAAAATTAAACTGACTCAGAATTTTCTTCCCTACATAAATAATCAATAATTGCAAAGGAAAGAAATTGAAAAAAAAAAGAATTTTCAAATTAGAAAAGAAATATATACATTGAAGATATTCGCTCCGGCTGGGACTCGAACCCAGGCCACTCGCTTGGAAGACCAGCGGTCTAGCCATTAGGCTATCGGAGTTCTGTCGAGCGGAGTCTTACTGCCTGACTGATACTGCCTGACTGACAGACTGACTCACTGACTGACTGATACTGACTGACTGACTCACTGACTGACCGAGACTGACTGACTGAGACTGGACTGACTGACTCACTGACTGACTGAGACTGACTGACTGACTGCTTGACTCTCTGACTGGCTATTTCACTGACTGACTGAATGACTAAATGACTGACTGACACTGACTGACTGACTGCTTGACTACCTGACTGACTGCTTGACTGACTAACTGACTGGACAGGACTGACCGACTGACTGACTGACTGCCTGACTGAATGACTGACTGACTGAGACTAAATGACTGACTGCTTGACTGACTGGCTGAAGGACTAACTGACTGACTGAGTGACTGACTGAGTGGACTGACTGACTGAGACAGAATGACTGAGTGCTTGACTGATTGACTGTCAGACTGACTGACTGACTTCGCAAAAGGGAAAAATAAAAAAAAAAGAATTATAAAATTAGAAAAAAATATTTGCATTTAAGATTTCCTTTCCGGCTGGGATTTGAACCCAGGGCGACACTCATGGAAGCCCAACGCTCTCGCCAATATACTATCGGATCTCTGTTGATCGGTGTCTTAATTATAATAAAAACAAAAAATGCACCTTAGTAATTATTGATCTAAAATCTTTGAAATCTAAAGGTCGAATGATTAAACTGACTCAGAATTTTCTTCCGTACATAAATAATCCATATTTGCAAAAGAAAGAAATTGAAAAAAAAAGAATCGTCAAATTAGAAGAGAAATATATACATGGAAGATTTTCGTTCCGGCCGGGACTCGAACCCAGTACCACGCGCTTGGAACCCAACGGTCTAGCCACTAGGCTATCGGAGCTCTGTCGAAGGAAGTCTTAAATATAATAAAAACAAAAAATGCACCTTGGTAATTATTGATTCAAACACTTTGAAATTTACAGGTCGAATAATTAAACTGACTCAGAATTTTTCTCCCTACATAAATAATCAATATTCGCAAAAGAGAAAAATTTAAAAAAAAGAAGAAGAAATTTCAAATTAGAAACTAAAAGTATCCCTTGAAGATTTTCGTTCAGGCTGGGACTCGAACCCAGGGCCACTCGCTTGGAAACCTAACACTCTAGCCATTAGTCTATGGGAGCTCTGTCGGTGGGAGTTTTAAATATAATAAAAACAAAAAATGCACCTTGGTAATTGTTTATTTAAACACTTTGAAATCTTCGTGTCGAAAAATTAAACTGACTCAGAATTTTCTTCCCTACATAAATAATCAATAATTGCAAAGGAAAGAAATTGAAAAAAAAAAAAAGAATTTTAAAATTAGAAAAGAAATATATACATTGAAGATATTCGCTCCGGCTGGGACTCGAACCCAGGCCACTCGCTTGGAAGACCAGCGGTCTAGCCATTAGGCTATCGGAGTTCTGTCGAGCGGAGTCTTACTGCCTGACTGATACTGCCTGACTGACAGACTGACTCACTGACTGACTGATACTGACTGACTGACTCACTGACTGACCGAGACTGACTGACTAACTGCCTGACTGACTGAGACTGGACTGACTGACTGACTGACTGACTAACTGACTGACTGAGACTGACTGACTGACTGCTTGACTCTCTGACTGGCTATTTCACTGACTGACTGAATGACTAAATGACTGACTGACACTGACTGACTGACTGCTTGACTACCTGACTGACTGCTTGACTGACTAACTGACTGGACAGGACTGACCGACTGACTGACTGACAGACTGACTGAATAAGGATGACTGACAGACTGACTGAGACTGGACTGGACTGGACTGACTGACTGACTGACTGACTGAGACTGACTGACTGCTTTAATGACTAACTGACTGCACAGGACTGACCGACTGACTGACTGACTGACTGACCGACTGACTGACTGACTGACTGACTGAATGCCTGACTGACTGAGACTAAATGACTGACTGCTTGACTGACTGGCTGAAGGACTAACTGACTGACTGAGTGACTGACTGACTGGACTGACTGACTGAGACTGAATGACTGAGTGCTTGACTGATTGACTGTCAGACTGACTGACTGACTTCGCAAAAGGGAAAAATAAAAAAAAAAGAATTATAAAATTAGAAAAAAATATTTGCATTTAAGATTTCCTTTCCGGCCGGGACTCGAACCCAGTACCACGCGCTAGGAACCCAACGGTCTAGCCATTAGGCTATCGGAGCTCTGTCGATGGAAGTCTTAAATATAATAAAAACAAAAAATGCACCTTGGTAATTATTGATTCAAACACTTTGAAATTTACAGGTCGAATAATTAAACTGACTCAGAATTTTTCTCCCTACATAAATAATCAATATTCGCAAAAGAGAAAAATTTAAAAAAAAAGAAGAAGAAATTTCAAATTAGAAACTAAAAGTATACATTGAAGATTTTCGTTCAGGCTGGGACTCGAACCCAGGGCCACTCGCTTGGAAGCCTAACACTCCAGCCATTAGTCTATGGGAGCTCTGGCGGTGGGAGTTTTAAATATAATAAAAACAAAAAATGCACCTTGGTAATTGTTTATTTAAACACTTTGAAATCTTGGTGTCGAAAAATTAAACTGACTCAGAATTTTCTTCCCTACATAAATAATCAATAATTGCAAAGGAAAGAAATTGAAAAAAAAAAAGAATTTTCAAATTAGAAAAGAAATATATACATTGAAGATATTCGCTCCGGCTGGGACTCGAACCCAGGCCACTCGCTTGGAAGACCAGCGGTCTAGCCATTAGGCTATCGGAGTTCTGTCGAGCGGAGTCTTACTGCCTGACTGATACTGCCTGACTGACAGACTGACTCACTGACTGACTGATACTGACTGACTGACTCACTGACTGACTAACTGCCTGACTGACTGACTGACTGAGACTGACTGACTGACTGCTTGACTCTCTGACTGGCTATTTCACTGACTGACTGAATGACTAAATGACTGACTGACACTGACTGACTGACTGCTTGACTACCTGACTGACTGCTTGACTGACTAACTGACTGGACAGGACTGACCGACTGACTGACTGACAGACTGACTGAATAAGGATGACTGACAGACTGACTGAATAAGGCTGACTGACTGACTGACTGACAGACTGACTGAATAAGGCTGACCGACTGACTGACTGCCTGACTGACTGACTGACTGAATGACTGACAGACTGACTGACCGAGACTGACTGACTGACTGACTGAGACTGGACTGGACTGACTGACTGACTGACTGACTGAGACTGACTGACTGCTTTAGTGACTAACTGACTGCACAGGACTGACCGACTGACTGACTGACTGACTGCCTGACTGACTGAATGACTGACTGACTGAGACTAAATGACTGACTGCTTGACTGACTGGCTGAAGGACTAACTGACTGACTGAGTGACTGACTGACTGGACTGACTGACTGAGACAGAATGACTGAGTGCTTGACTGATTGACTGTCAGACTGACTGACTGACTTCGCAAAAGGGAAAAATAAAAAAAAAGAATTATAAAATTAGAAAAAAATATTTGCATTTAAGATTTCCTTTCCGGCTGGGATTTGAACCCAGGGCGACACTCATGGAAGCCCAACGCTCTCGCCAATATACTATCGGATCTCTGTTGATCGGTGTCTTAATTATAATAAAAACAAAAAATGCACCTTAGTAATTATTGATCTAAAATCTTTGAAATCTAAAGGTCGAATGATTAAACTGACTCAGAATTTTCTTCCGTACATAAATAATCCATATTTGCAAAAGAAAGAAATTGAAAAAAAAAGAATCTTCAAATTAGAAGAGAAATATATACATGGAAGATTTTCGTTCCGGCCGGGACTCGAACCCAGTACCACGCGCTTGGAACCCAACGGTCTAGCCACTAGGCTATTGGAGCTCTGTCGATGGAAGTCTTAAATATAATAAAAACAAAAAATGCACCTTGGTAATTATTGATTCAAACACTTTGAAATTTACAGGTCGAATAATTAAACTGACTCAGAATTTTTCTCCCTACATAAATAATCAATATTCGCAAAAGAGAAAAATTAAAAAAAAAAGAAGAAGAAATTTCAAATTAGAAACTAAAAGTATACATTGAAGATTTTCGTTCAGGCTGGGACTCGAACCCAGGGCCACTCGCTTGGAAGCCTAACACTCTAGCCATTAGTCTATGGGAGCTCTGTCGGTGGGAGTTTTAAATATAATAAAAACAAAAAATGCACCTTGGTAATTGTTTATTTAAACACTTTGAAATCTTCGTGTCGAGAAATTAAACTGACTCAGAATTTTCTTCCCTACATAAATAATCAATAATTGCAAAGGAAAGAAATTGAAAAAAAAAGAATTTTCAAATTAGAAAAGAAATATATACATTGAAGATATTCGCTCCGGCTGGGACTCGAACCCAGGCCACTCGCTTGGAAGACCATCGGTCTAGCCATTAGGCTATCGGAGTTCTGTCGAGCGGAGTCTTACTGCCTGACTGATACTGCCTGACTGACAGACTGACTCACTGACTGACTGATACTGACTGACTGACTCACTGACTGACCGAGACTGACTGACTAACTGCCTGACTGACTGAGACTGGACTGACTGACTGACTGACTAACTGACTGACTGAGACTGACTAACTGACTGACTGCTTGACTCTCTGACTGGCTATTTCACTGACTGACTGAATGACTAAATGACTGACTGACACTGACTGACTGACTGACACTGACTGACTGACTGCTTGACTGACTAACTGACTGGACAGGACTGACCGACTGACTGACTGACAGACTGACTGAATAAGGATGACTGACAGACTGACTGAATAAGGCTGACTGACTGACTGACTGACAGACTGACTGAATAAGGCTGACCGACTGACTGACTGCCTGACTGACTGACTGACTGAATGACTGATTGACTGACTGACCGAGACTGACTGACTGACTGACTGAGACTGGACTGGACTGACTGACTGACTGACTGACTGAGACTGACTGACTGCTTTAGTGACTAACTGAATGCACAGGACTGACCGACTGACTGACTGCCTGACTGACTGACTGACTGAATGACTGACTGACTGAGACTAAATGACTGACTGCTTGACTGACTGGCTGAAGGACTAACTGACTGACTGAGTGACTGACTGACTGGACTGACTGACTGAGACTGAATGACTGAGTGCTTGACTGATTGACTGTCAGACTGACTGACTGACTTCGCAAAAGGGAAAAATAAAAAAAAAAGAATTATAAAATTAGAAAAAAATATTTGCATTTAAGATTTCCTTTCCGGCTGTGATTTGAACCCAGGGCGACACTCATGGAAGCCCAACGCTCTCGCCAATATACTATCGGATCTCTGTTGATCGGTGTCTTAATTATAATAAAAACAAAAAATGCACCTTAGTAATTATTGATCTAAAATCTTTGAAATCTAAAGGTCGAATGATTAAACTGACTCAGAATTTTCTTCCGTACATAAATAATCCATATTTGCAAAAGAAAGAAATTGAAAAAAAAAAGAATCTTCAAATTAGAAGAGAAATATATACATGGAAGATTTTCGTTCCGGCCGGGACTCGAACCCAGTACCACGCGCTTGGAAGCCAACGGTCTAGCCATTAGGCTATCGGAGCTCTGTCGATGGAAGTCTTAAATATAATAAAAACAAAAAATGCACCTCGGTAATTATTGATTCAAACACTTTGAAATTTACAGGTCGAATAATTAAACTGACTCAGAATTTTTCTCCCTACATAAATAATCAATATTCGCAAAAGAGAAAAATTAAAAAGAAAAGAAGAAGAAATTTCAAATTAGAAACTAAAAGTATACATTGAAGATTTTCGTTCAGGCTGGGACTCGAACCCAGGGCCACTCGCTTGGAAGCCTAACACTCTAGCCATTAGTCTATGGGAGCTCTGTCGGTGGGAGTTTTAAATATAATAAAAACAAAAAATGCACCTTGGTAATTGTTTATTTAAACACTTTGAAATCTTCGTGTCGAAAAATTAAACTGACTCAGAATTTTCTTCCCTACATAAATAATCAATAATTGCAAAGGAAAGAAATTGAAAAAAAAAAGAATTTTCAAATTAGAAAAGAAATATATACATTGAAGATATTCGCTCCGGCTGGGACTCGAACCCAGGCCACTCGCTTGGAAGACCAGCGGTCTAGCCATTAGAATATCGGAGTTCTGTCGAGCGGAGTCTTACTGCCTGACTGACAGACTGACTCACTGACTGACTGATACTGACTGACTGACTCACTGACTGACCGAGACTGACTGACTAACTGCCTGACTGACTGAGACTGGACTGACTGACTAACTGACTGACTGAGACTGACTGACTGACTGCTTGACTCTCTGACTGGCTATTTCACTGACTGACTGAATGACTAAATGACTGACTGACACTGACCGACTGACTGCTTGACTACCTGACTGACTGCTTGACTGACTAACTGACTGGACAGGACTGACCGACTGACTGATTGACAGACTGACTGAATAAGGATGACTGACAGACTGACTGAATAAGGCTGACTGACTGACTGACTGACAGACTGACTGAATAAGGCTGACCGACTGACTGACTGCCTGACTGACTGAATGACTGACTGACAGACTGTCCGAGACTGACTGACTGACTGACTGAGACTGGACTGGACTGACTGACTGACTGACTGACTGAGACTGACTGACTGCTTTAGTGACTAACTGACTGCACAGGACTGACCGACTGACTGACTGACTGACTGCCTGACTGACTGACTGACTGAATGACTGACTGACTGAGACTAAATGACTGACTGCTTGACTGACTGGCTGAAGGACTAACTGACTGACTGAGTGACTGACTGACTGGACTGACTGACTGAGACTGAATGACTGAGTGCTTGACTGATTGACTGTCAGACTGACTGACTGACTTCGCAAAAGGGAAAAATAAAAAAAAAAGAATTATAAAATTAGAAAAAAATATTTGCATTTAAGATTTCCTCTCCGGCTGGGATTTGAACCCAGGGCGACACTCATGGAAGCCCAACGCTCTCGCCAATATACTATCGGATCTCTGTTGATGGGTGTCTTAATTATAATGAAAACAAAAAATGCACCTTAGTAATTATTGATCTAAAATCTTTGAAATCTAAAGGTCGAATGATTAAACTGACTCAGAATTTTCTTCCGTACATAAATAATCCATATTTGCAAAAGAAAGAAATTGAAAAAAAAAGGATCTTCAAATTAGAAGAGAAATATATACATGGAAGATTTTCGTTCCAGCCGGGACTCGAACCCAGTACCACGCGCTTGGAACCCAACGGTCTAGCCATTAGGCTATCGGAGCTCTGTCGATGGAAGTCTTAAATATAATAAAAACAAAAAATGCACCTTGGTAATTATTGATTCAAACACTTTGAAATTTACAGGTCGAATAATTAAACTGACTCAGAATTTTTCTCCCTACATAAATAATCAATATTCGCAAAAGAGAAAAATTAAAAAAAAAGAAGAAGAAATTTCAAATTAGAAACTAAAAGTATACATTGAAGATTTTCGTTCAGGCTGGGACTCGAACCCAGGGCCACTCGCTTGGAAGCCTAACACTCTAGCCATTAGTCTATGGGAGCTCTGTCGGTGGGAGTTTTAAATATAATAAAAACAAAAAATGCACCTTGGTAATTGTTTATTTAAACACTTTGAAATCTTCGTGTCGAAAAATTAAACTGACTCAGAATTTTCTTCCCTACATAAATAATCAATAATTGCAAAGGAAAGAAATTGAAAAAAAAAAGAATTTTCAAATTAGAAAAGAAATATATACATTGAAGATATTCGCTCCGGCTGGGACTCGAACCCAGGCCACTCGCTTGGAAGACCAGCGGTCTAGCCATTAGGCTATCGGAGTTCTGTCGAGCGGAGTCTTACTGCCTGACTGATACTGCCTGACTGACAGACTGACTCACTGACTGACTGATACTGACTGACTGACTCACTGACCGAGACTGACTGACTAACTGCCTGACTGACTGAGACTGGACTGACTGACTGACTGACTGACTGACTGACTAACTGACTGACTGAGACTGACTGACTGACTGCTTGACTCTCTGACTGGCTATTTCACTGACTGACTAAATGACTGACTGACACTGACTGACTGACTGCTTGACTACCTGACTGACTGCTTGACTACCTGACTGACTGGACAGGACTGACCGACTGACTGACTGACAGACTGACTGAATAAGGATGACTGACAGACTGACTGAATAAGGCTGACTGACTGACTGACTGACAGACTGACTGAATAAGGCTGACCGACTGACTGACTGCCTGACTGACTGACTGACTGAATGACTGATTGACTGACTGACCGAGACTGACTGACTGACTGACTGAGACTGGACTGGACTGACTGACTGACTGACTGACTGAGACTGACTGACTGCTTTAGTGACTAACTGACTGCACAGGACTGACCGACTGACTGACTGACTGACTGCCTGACTGACTGACTGACTGAATGACTGACTGACTGAGACTAAATGACTGACTGCTTGACTGACTGGCTGAAGGACTAACTGACTGACTGAGTGACTGACTGACTGGACTGACTGACTGAGACAGAATGACTGAGTGCTTGACTGATTGACTGTCAGACTGACTGACTGACTTCGCAAAAGGGAAAAATAAAAAAAAAAAGAATTATAAAATTAGAAAAAAATATTTGCATTTAAGATTTCCTTTCCGGCTGGGATTTGAACCCAGGGCGACACTCATGGAAGCCCAACGCTCTCGCCAATATACTATCGGATCTCTGTTGATCGGTGTCTTAATTATAATAAAAACAAAAAATGCACCTTAGTAATTATTGATCTAAAATCGTTGAAATCTAAAGGTCGAATGATTAAACTGACTCAGAATTTTCTTCCGTACATAAATAATCAATAATTGCAAAGGAAAGAAATTGAAAAAAAAAAGAATTTTCAAATTAGAAAAGAAATATATACATTGAAGATATTCGCTCCGGCTGGGACTCGAACCCAGGCCACTCGCTTGGAAGACCAGCGGTCTAGCCATTAGGCTATCGGAGTTCTGTCGAGTGGAGTCTTACTGCCTGACTGATACTGCCTGACTGACAGACTGACTCACTGACTGACTGATACTGACTGACTGACTCACTGACTGACCGAGACTGACTGACTAACTGCCTGACTGACTGAGACTGGACTGACTGACTGACTTACTGACTGACTAACTGACTGACTGAGACTGACTGCTTGACTCTCTGACTGGCTATTTCACTGACTGACTGAATGACTAAATGACTGACTGACACTGACTGACTGACTGCTTGACTACCTGACTGACTGCTTGACTGACTAACTGACTGGACAGGACTGACCGACTGACTGACTGACAGACTGACTGAATAAGGATGACTGACAGACTGACTGAATAAGGCTGACTGACTGACTGACTGACAGACTGACTGAATAAGGCTGACCGACTGACTGACTGCCTGACTGACTGACTGACTGAATGACTGATTGACTGACTGACCGAGACTGACTGACTGACTGACTGAGACTGGACTGGACTGACTGACTGACTGACTGACTGAGACTGACTGACTGCTTTAGTGACTAACTGACTGCACAGGACTGACCGACTGACTGACTGACTGACTGCCTGACTGACTGACTGACTGAATGACTGACTGACTGAGACTAAATGACTGACTGCTTGACTGACTGGCTGAAGGACTAACTGACTGACTGAGTGACTGACTGACTGGACTGACTGACTGAGACAGAATGACTGAGTGCTTGACTGATTGACTGTCAGACTGACTGACTGACTTCGCAAAAGGAAAAATAAAAAAAAAAGAATTATAAAATTAGAAAAAAATATTTGCATTTAAGATTTCCTTTCCGGCTGGGATTTGAACCCAGGGCGACACTCATGGAAGCCCAACGCTCTCGCCAATATACTATCGGATCTCTGTTGATCGGTGTCTTAATTATAATAAAAACAAAAAATGCACCTTAGTAATTATTGATCTAAAATCTTTGAAATCTAAAGGTCGAATGATTAAACTGACTCAGAATTTTCTTCCGTACATAAATAATCCATATTTGCAAAAGAAAGAAATTGAAAAAAAAAGAATCTTCAAATTAGAAGAGAAATATATACATGGAAGATTTTCGTTCCGGCCGGGACTCGAACCCAGTACCACGCGCTTGGAACCCAACGGTCTAGCCACTAGGCTATCGGAGCTCTGTCGATGGAAGTCTTAAATATAATAAAAACAAAAAATGCACCTTGGTAATTATTGATTCAAACACTTTGAAATTTACAGGTCGAATAATTAAACTGACTCAGAATTTTTCTCCCTACATAAATAATCAATATTCGCAAAAGAGAAAAATTAAAAAAAAAAGAAGAAGAAATTTCAAATTAGAAACTAAAAGTATACATTGAAGATTTTCGTTCAGGCTGGGACTCGAACCCAGGGCCACTCGCTTCGAAGCCTAACACTCTAGCCATTAGTCTATGGGAGCTCTGTCGGTGGGAGTTTTAAATATAATAAAAACAAAAAATGCACCTTGGTAATTGTTTATTTAAACACTTTGAAATCTTCGTGTCGAAAAATTAAACTGACTCAGAATTTTCTTCCCTACATAAATAATCAATAATTGCAAAGAAAAGAAATTGAAAAAAAAAAAAGAATTTTCAAATTAGAAAAGAAATATATACATTGAAGATATTCGCTCCGGCTGGGACTCGAACCCAGGCCACTCGCTTGGAAGACCAGCGGTCTAGCCATTAGGCTATCGGAGTTCTGTCGAGCGGAGTCTTACTGCCTGACTGATACTGCCTGACTGACAGACTGACTCACTGACTGACTGATACTGACTGACTGACTCACTGACTGACCGAGACTGACTGACTAACTGCCTGACTGACTGAGACTGGACTGACTGACTGACTGACTGACTGACTAACTGACTGACTGAGACTGACTGACTGACTGCTTGACTCTCTGACTGGCTATTTCACTGACTGACTGAATGACTAAATGACTGACTGACACTGACTGACTGACTGCTTGACTACCTGACTGACTGCTTGACTACCTGACTGACTGCTTGACTGACTAACTGACTGGACAGGACTGACCGACTGACTGACTGACAGACTGACTGAATAAGGATGACTGACAGACTGACTGAATAAGGCTGACTGACTGACTGACTGACAGACTGACTGAATAAGGCTGACCGACTGACTGACTGCCTGACTGACTGACTGACTGAATGACTGACAGACTGACTGACCGAGACTGACTGACTGACTGACTGAGACTGGACTGGACTGACTGACTGACTGACTGACTGAGACTGACTGACTGCTTTACTGACTAACTGACTGCACAGGACTGACCGACTGACTGACTGACTGACTGCCTGACTGACTGACTGACTGAATGACTGACTGACTGAGACTAAATGACTGACTGCTTGACTGACTGGCTGAAGGACTAACTGACTGACTGAGTGACTGACTGACTGGACTGACTGACTGAGACAGAATGACTGAGTGCTTGACTGATTGACTGTCAGACTGACTGACTGACTTCGCAAAAGGGAAAAATAAAAAAAAAAGAATTATAAAATTAGAAAAAAATATTTGCATTTAAGAATTCCTTTCCGGCTGGGATTTGAACCCAGGGCGACACTCATGGAAGCCCAACGCTCTCGCCAATATACTATCGGATCTCTGTTGATCGGTGTCTTAATTATAATAAAAACAAAAAATGCACCTTAGTAATTATTGATCTAAAATCTTTGAAATCTAAAGGTCGAATGATTAAACTGACTCAGAATTTTCTTCCGTACATAAATAATCAATAATTGCAAAGGAAAGAAATTGAAAAAAAAAAGAATTTTCAAATTAGAAAAGAAATATATACATTGAAGATATTCGCTCCGGCTGGGACTCGAACCCAGGCCACTCGCTTGGAAGACCAGCGGTCTAGCCATTAGGCTATCGGAGTTCTGTCGAGCGGAGTCTTACTGCCTGACTGATACTGCCTGACTGACAGACTGACTCACTGACTGACTGATACTGACTGACTGACTCACTGACTGACCGAGACTGACTGACAAACTGCCTGACTGACTGAGACTGGACTGACTGACTGACTGACTGACTGACTGACTAACTGACTGACTGAGACTGACTGACTGACTGCTTGACTCTCTGACTGGCTATTTCACTGACTGACTGAATGACTAAATGACTGACTGACACTGACTGACTGACTGCTTGACTACCTGACTGACTGCTTGACTGACTAACTGACTGGACAGGACTGACCGACTGTTTGACTGACAGACTGACTGAATAAGGATGACTGACACACTGGCTGAATAAGGCTGACTGACTGACTGACTGACAGACTGACTGAATAAGGCAGACCGACTGACTGACTGCCTGACTGAATGACTGACTGACTGACTGACCGAGACTGACTGACTGACTGACCGAGACTGGACTGGACTGACTGACTGACTGACTGACTGAGACTGACTGACTGCTTTAGTGACTAACTGACTGCACAGGACTGACCGACTGACTGACTGACTGACTGCCTGACTGACTGACTGACTGAATGACTGACTGACTGAGACTAAATGACTGACTGCTTGACTGACTGGCTGAAGGACTAACTGACTGACTGAGTGACTGACTGACTGGACTGACTGACTGAGACAGAATGACTGAGTGCTTGACTGATTGACTGTCAGACTGACTGACTGACTTCGCAAAAGGGAAAAATAAAAAAAAAGAATTATAAAATTAGAAAAAAATATTTGCATTTAAGATTTCCTTTCCGGCTGGGATTTGAACCCAGGGCGACACTCATGGAAGCCCAACGCTCTCGCCAATATACTATCGGATCTCTGTTGATCGGTGTCTTAATTATAATAAAAACAAAAAATGCACCTTAGTAATTATTGATCTAAAATCTTTGAAATCTAAAGGTCGAATGATTAAACTGACTCAGAATTTTCTTCCGTACATAGATAATCAATAATTGCAAAGGAAAGAAATTGAGAAAAAAAAGAATTTTCAAATTAGAAAAGAAATATATACATTGAAGATATTCGCTCCGGCTGGGACTCGAACCCAGGCCACTCGCTTGGAAGACCAGCGGTCTAGCCATTAGGCTATCGGAGTTCTGTCGAGCGGAGTCTTACTGCCTGACTGATACTGCCTGACTGACAGACTGACTCACTGACTGACTGATACTGACTGACTGACTCACTGACTGACCGAGACTGACTGACTAACTGCCTGACTGACTGAGACTGGACTGACTGACTGACTGACTGACTGACTGACTAACTGACTGACTGAGACTGACTGACTGACTGCTTGACTCTCTGACTGGCTATTTCACTGACTGACTGAATGACTAAATGACTGACTGACACTGACTGACTGACTGCTTGACTACCTGACTGACTGCTTGACTGACTAACTGACTGGACAGGACTGACCGACTGACTGACTGACAGACTGACTGAATAAGGATGACTGACAGACTGACTGAATAAGGCTGACTGACTGACTGACTGACAGACTGACTGAATAAGGCTGACCGACTGACTGACTGCCTGACTGACTGACTGACTGATTGACTGACTGACCGAGACTGACTGACTGACTGACTGAGACTGGACTGGACTGACTGACTGACTGACTGACTGAGACTGACTGACTGCTTTAGTGACTAACTGACTGCACAGGACTGACCGACTGACTGACTGACTGACTGCCTGACTGACTGACTGACTGAATGACTGACTGACTGAGACTAAATGACTGACTGCTTGACTGACTGGCTGAAGGACTAACTGACTGACTGAGTGACTGACTGACTGGACTGACTGACTGAGACAGAATGACTGAGTGCTTGACTGATTGACTGTCAGACTGACTGACTGACTTCGCAAAAGGGAAAAATAAAAAAAAAAGAATTATAAAATTAGAAAAAAATATTTGCATTTAAGATTTCCTTTCCGGCTGGGATTTGAACCCAGGGCGACACTCATGGAAGCCCAACGCTCTCGCCAATATACTATCGGATCTCTGTTGATCGGTGTCTTAATTATAATAAAAACAAAAAATGCACCTTAGTAATTATTGATCTAAAATCTTTGAAATCTAAAGGTCGAATGATTAAACTGACTCAGAATTTTCTTCCGTACATAAATAATCCATATTTGCAAAAGAAAGAAATTGAAAAAAAAAGAATCTTCAAATTAGGAGAGAAATATATACATGGAAGATTTTCGTTCCGGCCGGGACTCGAACCCAGTACCAAGCGCTTGGAACCCAACGGTCTAGCCACTAGGCTATCGGAGCTCTGTCGATGGAAGTCTTAAATATAATAAAAACAAAAAATGCACCTTGGTAATTATTGATTCAAACACTTTGAAATTTACAGGTCGAATAATTAAACTGACTCAGAATTTTTCTCCCTACATAAATAATCAATATTCGCAAAAGAGAAAAATTAAAAAAAAAAGAAGAAGAAATTTCAAATTAGAAACTAAAAGTATACATTGAAGATTTTCGTTCAGGCTGGGACTCGAACCCAGGGCCACTCACTTCGAAGCCTAACACTCTAGCCATTAGTCTATGGGAGCTCTGTCGGTGGGAGTTTTAAATATAATAAAAACAAAAAATGCACCTTGGTAATTGTTTATTTAAACACTTTGAAATCTTCGTGTCGAAAAATTAAACTGACTCAGAATTTTCTTCCCTACATAAATAATCAATAATTGCAAAGAAAAGAAATTGAAAAAAAAAAAGAATTTTCAAATTAGAAAAGAAATATATACATTGAAGATATTCGCTCCGGCTGGGACTCGAACCCAGGCCACTCGCTTGGAAGACCAGCGGTCTAGCCATTAGGCTATCGGAGTTCTGTCGAGCGGAGTCTTACTGCCTGACTGATACTGCCTGACTGACAGACTGACTCACTGACTGACTGATACTGACTGACTGACTCACTGACTGACCGAGACTGACTGACTAACTGCCTGACTGACTGAGACTGGACTGACTGACTGACTGACTGACTGACTAACTGACTGACTGAGACTGACTGACTGACTGCTTGACTCTCTGACTGGCTATTTCACTGACTGACTGAATGACTAAATGACTGACTGACACTGACTGACTAACTGCTTGACTACCTGACTGACTGCTTGACTACCTGACTGACTGCTTGACTGACTAACTGACTGGACAGGACTGACCGACTGACTGACTGACAGACTGACTGAATAAGGATGACGGACAGACTGACTGAATAAGGCTGACTGACTGACTGACTGACAGACTGACTGAATAAGGCTGACCGACTGACTGACTGCCTGACTGACTGACTGACTGAATGACTGACAGACTGACTGACCGAGACTGACTGACTGACTGACTGAGACTGGACTGGACTGACTGACTGACTGACTGACTGAGACTGACTGACTGCTTTAGTGACTAACTGACTGCACAGGACTGACCGACTGACTGACTGACTGACTGCCTGACTGACTGACTGACTGAATGACTGACTGACTGAGACTAAATGACTGACTGCTTGACTGACTGGCTGAAGGACTAACTGACTGACTGAGTGACTGACTGACTGGACTGACTGACTGAGACAGAATGACTGAGTGCTTGACTGATTGACTGTCAGACTGACTGACTGACTTCGCAAAAGGGAAAAATAAAAAAAAAAGAATTATAAAATTAGAAAAAAATATTTGCATTTAAGATTTCCTTTCCGGCTGGGATTTGAACCCAGGGCGACACTCATGGAAGCCCAACGCTCTCGCCAATATACTATCGGATCTCTGTTGATCGGTGTCTTAATTATAATAAAAACAAAAAATGCACCTTAGTAATTATTGATCTAAAATCTTTGAAATCTAAAGGTCGAATGATTAAACTGACTCAGAATTTTCTTCCGTACATAAATAATCAATAATTGCAAAGGAAAGAAATTGAAAAAAAAAAGAATTTTCAAATTAGAAAAGAAATATATACATTGGAGATATTCGCTCCGGCTGGGACTAGAACCCAGGCCACTCGCTTGGAAGACCAGCGGTCTAGCCATTAGGCTATCGGAGTTCTGTCGAGCGGAGTCTTACTGCCTGACTGATACTGCCTGACTGACAGACTGACTCACTGACTGACTGATACTGACTGACTGACTCACTGACTGACCGAGACTGACTGACAAACTGCCTGACTGACTGAGACTGGACTGACTGACTGACTGACTGACTGACTGACACTGACTGACTGACTGCTTGACTACCTGACTGACTGCTTGACTGACTAACTGACTGGACAGGACTGACCGACTGACTGACTGACAGACTGACTGAATAAGGATGACTGACAGACTGACTGAATAAGGCTGACTGACTGACTGACTGACAGACTGACTGAATAAGGCAGACCGACTGACTGACTGCCTGACTGAATGACTGACTGACTGACTGACCGAGACTGACTGACTGACTGACCGAGACTGGACTGGACTGACTGACTGACTGACTGACTGAGACTGACTGACTGCTTTAGTGACTAACTGACTGCACAGGACTGACCGACTGACTGACTGACTGACTGCCTGACTGACTGACTGACTGAATGACTGACTGACTGAGACTAAATGACTGACTGCTTGACTGACTGACTGAGTGACTGACTGACTGGACTGACTGACTGAGACAGAATGACTGAGTGTTTGACTGATTGACTGTCAGACTGACTGACTGACTTCGCAAAAGGGAAAAATAAAAAAAAAAGAATTATAAAATTAGAAAAAAATATTTGCATTTAAGAATTCCTTTCCGGCTGGGATTTGAACCCAGGGCGACACTCATGGAAGCCCAACGCTCTCGCCAATATACTATCGGATCTCTGTTGATCGGTGTCTTAATTATAATAAAAACAAAAAATGCACCTTAGTAATTATTGATCTAAAATCTTTGAAATCTAAAGGTCGAATGATTAAACTGACTCAGAATTTTCTTCCGTACATAAATAATCAATAATTGCAAAGGAAAGAAATTGAAAAAAAAAAGAATTTTCAAATTAGAAAAGAAATATATACATTGAAGATATTCGCTCCGGCTGGGACTCGAACCCAGGCCACTCGCTTGGAAGACCAGCGGTCTAGCCATTAGGCTATCGGAGTTCTGTCGAGCGGAGTCTTACTGCCTGACTGATACTGCCTGACTGACAGACTGACTCACTGACTGACTGATACTGACTGACTGACTCACTGACTGACCGAGACTGACTGACAAACTGCCTGACTGACTGAGACTGGACTGACTGACTGACTGACTGACTGACTGACTAACTGACTGACTGAGACTGACTGACTGACTGCTTGACTCTCTGACTGGCTATTTCACTGACTGACTGAATGACTAAATGACTGACTGACACTGACTGACTGACTGCTTGACTACCTGACTGACTGCTTGACTGACTAACTGACTGGACAGGACTGACCGACTGTTTGACTGACAGACTGACTGAATAAGGATGACTGACACACTGGCTGAATAAGGCTGACTGACTGACTGACTGACAGACTGACTGAATAAGGCAGACCGACTGACTGACTGCCTGACTGAATGACTGACTGACTGACTGACCGAGACTGACTGACTGACTGACCGAGACTGGACTGGACTGACTGACTGACTGACTGACTGAGACTGACTGACTGCTTTAGTGACTAACTGACTGCACAGGACTGACCGACTGACTGACTGACTGACTGCCTGACTGACTGACTGACTGAATGACTGACTGACTGAGACTAAATGACTGACTGCTTGACTGACTGGCTGAAGGACTAACTGACTGACTGAGTGACTGACTGACTGGACTGACTGACTGAGACAGAATGACTGAGTGCTTGACTGATTGACTGTCAGACTGACTGACTGACTTCGCAAAAGGGAAAAATAAAAAAAAAGAATTATAAAATTAGAAAAAAATATTTGCATTTAAGATTTCCTTTCCGGCTGGGATTTGAACCCAGGGCGACACTCATGGAAGCCCAACGCTCTCGCCAATATACTATCGGATCTCTGTTGATCGGTGTCTTAATTATAATAAAAACAAAAAATGCACCTTAGTAATTATTGATCTAAAATCTTTGAAATCTAAAGGTCGAATGATTAAACTGACTCAGAATTTTCTTCCGTACATAGATAATCAATAATTGCAAAGGAAAGAAATTGAGAAAAAAAAGAATTTTCAAATTAGAAAAGAAATATATACATTGAAGATATTCGCTCCGGCTGGGACTCGAACCCAGGCCACTCGCTTGGAAGACCAGCGGTCTAGCCATTAGGCTATCGGAGTTCTGTCGAGCGGAGTCTTACTGCCTGACTGATACTGCCTGACTGACAGACTGACTCACTGACTGACTGATACTGACTGACTGACTCACTGACTGACAGAGACTGACTGACTAACTGCCTGACTGACTGAGACTGGACTGACTGACTGACTGACTGACTGACTGACTAACTGACTGACTGAGACTGACTGACTGACTGCTTGACTCTCTGACTGGCTATTTCACTGACTGACTGAATGACTAAATGACTGACTGACACTGACTGACTGACTGCTTGACTACCTGACTGACTGCTTGACTGACTAACTGACTGGACAGGACTGACCGACTGACTGACTGACAGACTGACTGAATAAGGATGACTGACAGACTGACTGAATAAGGCTGACTGACTGACTGACTGACAGACTGACTGAATAAGGCTGACCGACTGACTGACTGCCTGACTGACTGACTGACTGATTGACTGACTGACCGAGACTGACTGACTGACTGACTGAGACTGGACTGGACTGACTGACTGACTGACTGACTGAGACTGACTGACTGCTTTAGTGACTAACTGACTGCACAGGACTGACCGACTGACTGACTGACTGACTGCCTGACTGACTGACTGACTGAATGACTGACTGACTGAGACTAAATGACTGACTGCTTGACTGACTGGCTGAAGGACTAACTGACTGACTGAGTGACTGACTGACTGGACTGACTGACTGAGACAGAATGACTGAGTGCTTGACTGATTGACTGTCAGACTGACTGACTGACTTCGCAAAAGGGAAAAATAAAAAAAAAAGAATTATAAAATTAGAAAAAAATATTTGCATTTAAGATTTCCTTTCCGGCTGGGATTTGAACCCAGGGCGACACTCATGGAAGCCCAACGCTCTCGCCAATATACTATCGGATCTCTGTTGATCGGTGTCTTAATTATAATAAAAACAAAAAATGCACCTTAGTAATTATTGATCTAAAATCTTTGAAATCTAAAGGTCGAATGATTAAACTGACTCAGAATTTTCTTCCGTACATAAATAATCCATATTTGCAAAAGAAAGAAATTGAAAAAAAAAGAATCTTCAAATTAGGAGAGAAATATATACATGGAAGATTTTCGTTCCGGCCGGGACTCGAACCCAGTACCAAGCGCTTGGAACCCAACGGTCTAGCCACTAGGCTATCGGAGCTCTGTCGATGGAAGTCTTAAATATAATAAAAACAAAAAATGCACCTTGGTAATTATTGATTCAAACACTTTGAAATTTACAGGTCGAATAATTAAACTGACTCAGAATTTTTCTCCCTACATAAATAATCAATATTCGCAAAAGAGAAAAATTAAAAAAAAAAGAAGAAGAAATTTCAAATTAGAAACTAAAAGTATACATTGAAGATTTTCGTTCAGGCTGGGACTCGAACCCAGGGCCACTCACTTCGAAGCCTAACACTCTAGCCATTAGTCTATGGGAGCTCTGTCGGTGGGAGTTTTAAATATAATAAAAACAAAAAATGCACCTTGGTAATTGTTTATTTAAACACTTTGAAATCTTCGTGTCGAAAAATTAAACTGACTCAGAATTTTCTTCCCTACATAAATAATCAATAATTGCAAAGAAAAGAAATTGAAAAAAAAAAGAATTTTCAAATTAGAAAAGAAATATATACATTGAAGATATTCGCTCCGGCTGGGACTCGAACCCAGGCCACTCGCTTGGAAGACCAGCGGTCTAGCCATTAGGCTATCGGAGTTCTGTCGAGCGGAGTCTTACTGCCTGACTGATACTGCCTGACTGACAGACTGACTCACTGACTGACTGATACTGACTGACTGACTCACTGACTGACCGAGACTGACTGACTAACTGCCTGACTGACTGAGACTGGACTGACTGACTGACTGACTGACTGACTAACTGACTGACTGAGACTGACTGACTGACTGCTTGACTCTCTGACTGGCTATTTCACTGACTGACTGAATGACTAAATGACTGACTGACACTGACTGACTAACTGCTTGACTACCTGACTGACTGCTTGACTACCTGACTGACTGCTTGACTGACTAACTGACTGGACAGGACTGACCGACTGACTGACTGACAGACTGACTGAATAAGGATGACGGACAGACTGACTGAATAAGGCTGACTGACTGACTGACTGACAGACTGACTGAATAAGGCTGACCGACTGACTGACTGCCTGACTGACTGACTGACTGAATGACTGACAGACTGACTGACCGAGACTGACTGACTGACTGACTGAGACTGGACTGGACTGACTGACTGACTGACTGACTGAGACTGACTGACTGCTTTAGTGACTAACTGACTGCACAGGACTGACCGACTGACTGACTGACTGACTGCCTGACTGACTGACTGACTGAATGACTGACTGACTGAGACTAAATGACTGACTGCTTGACTGACTGGCTGAAGGACTAACTGACTGACTGAGTGACTGACTGACTGGACTGACTGACTGAGACAGAATGACTGAGTGCTTGACTGATTGACTGTCAGACTGACTGACTGACTTCGCAAAAGGGAAAAATAAAAAAAAAAGAATTATAAAATTAGAAAAAAATATTTGCATTTAAGATTTCCTTTCCGGCTGGGATTTGAACCCAGGGCGACACTCATGGAAGCCCAACGCTCTCGCCAATATACTATCGGATCTCTGTTGATCGGTGTCTTAATTATAATAAAAACAAAAAATGCACCTTAGTAATTATTGATCTAAAATCTTTGAAATCTAAAGGTCGAATGATTAAACTGACTCAGAATTTTCTTCCGTACATAAATAATCAATAATTGCAAAGGAAAGAAATTGAAAAAAAAAAGAATTTTCAAATTAGAAAAGAAATATATACATTGGAGATATTCGCTCCGGCTGGGACTAGAACCCAGGCCACTCGCTTGGAAGACCAGCGGTCTAGCCATTAGGCTATCGGAGTTCTGTCGAGCGGAGTCTTACTGCCTGACTGATACTGCCTGACTGACAGACTGACTCACTGACTGACTGATACTGACTGACTGACTCACTGACTGACCGAGACTGACTGACAAACTGCCTGACTGACTGAGACTGGACTGACTGACTGACTGACTGACTGACTGACACTGACTGACTGACTGCTTGACTACCTGACTGACTGCTTGACTGACTAACTGACTGGACAGGACTGACCGACTGACTGACTGACAGACTGACTGAATAAGGATGACTGACAGACTGACTGAATAAGGCTGACTGACTGACTGACTGACAGACTGACTGAATAAGGCAGACCGACTGACTGACTGCCTGACTGAATGACTGACTGACTGACTGACCGAGACTGACTGACTGACTGACCGAGACTGGACTGGACTGACTGACTGACTGACTGACTGAGACTGACTGACTGCTTTAGTGACTAACTGACTGCACAGGACTGACCGACTGACTGACTGACTGACTGCCTGACTGACTGACTGACTGAATGACTGACTGACTGAGACTAAATGACTGACTGCTTGACTGACTGACTGAGTGACTGACTGACTGGACTGACTGACTGAGACAGAATGACTGAGTGTTTGACTGATTGACTGTCAGACTGACTGACTGACTTCGCAAAAGGGAAAAATAAAAAAAAAAGAATTATAAAATTAGAAAAAAATATTTGCATTTAAGATTTCCTTTCCGGCTGGGATTTGAACCCAGGGCGACACTCATGGAAGCCCAACGCTCTCGCCAATATACTATCGGATCTCTGTTGATCGGTGTCTTAATTATAATAAAAACAAAAAATGCACCTTAGTAATTATTGATCTAAAATCTTTGAAATCTAAAGGTCGAATGATTAAACTGACTCAGAATTTTCTTCCGTACATAAATAATCCATATTTGCAAAAGAAAGAAATTGAAAAAAAAAGAATCTTCAAACTAGAAGAGAAATATATACATGGAAGATTTTCGTTCCGCCGGGACTCGAACCCAGAACCACGCGCTTGGAACCCAACGGTCTAGCCACTAGGCTATCGGAGCTCTGTCGATGGAAGTCTTAAATATAATAAAAACAAAAAATGCACCTTGGTAATTATTGATTCAAACACTTTGAAATTTACAGGTCGAATAATTAAACTGACTCAGAATTTTTCTCCCTACATAAATAATCAATATTCGCAAAAGAGAAAAATTAAAAAAAAAAGAAGAAGAAATTTCAAATTAGAAACTAAAAGTATACATTGAAGATTTTCGTTCAGGCTGGGACTCGAACCCAGGGCCACTCGCTTGGAAGCCTAACACTCTAGCCATTAGTCTATGGGAGCTCTGTCGGTGGGAGTTTTAAATATAATAAAAACAAAAAATGCACCTTGGTAATTGTTTATTTAAACACTTTGAAATCTTCATGTCGAAAAATTAAACTGACTCAGAATTTTCTTCCCTACATAAATAATCAATAATTGCAAAGGAAAGAAATTGAAAAAAAAAAGAATTTTCAAATTAGAAAAGAAATATATACATTGAAGATATTCGTTCCGGCTGGGACTCGAACCCAGGCCACTCGCTTGGAAGACCAGCGGTCTAGCCATTAGGCTATCGGAGTTCTGTCGAGCGGAGTCTTACTGCCTGACTGATACTGCCTGACTGACAGACTGACTCACTGACTGACTGATACTGACTGACTGACTCACTGACTGACCGAGACTGACTGACTAACTGCCTGACTGACTGAGACTGGACTGACTGACTGACTGACTGACTGACTGACTAACTGACTGACTGAGACTGACTGACTGACTGCTTGACTCTCTGACTGGCTATTTCACTGACTGACTGAATGACTAAATGACTGACAGACACTGACTGACTGACTGCTTGACTACCTGACTGACTGCTTGACTGACTAACTGACTGGACAGGACTGACCGACTGACTGACTGACAGACTGACTGAATAAGGATGACTGACAGACTGACTGAATAAGGCTGACTGACTGACTGACTGACAGACTGACTGAATAAGGCTGACCGACTGACTGACTGCCTGACTGACTGACTGACTGAATGACTGATTGACTGACTGACCGAGACTGACTGACTGACTGACTGAGACTGGACTGGACTGACTGACTGACTGACTGACTGAGACTGACTGACTGCTTTAGTGACTAACTGACTGCACAGGACTGACCGACTGACTGACTGACTGACTGCCTGACTGACTGACTGACTGAATGACTGACTGACTGAGACTGACTGACTGGACTGACTGACTGAGACAGAATGACTGAGTGCTTGACTGATTGACTGTCAGACTGACTGACTGACTTCGCAAAAGGGAAAAATAAAAAAAAAAGAATTATAAAATTAGAAAAAAATATTTGCATTTAAGATTTCCTTTCCGGCTGGGATTTGAACCCAGGGCGACACTCATGGAAGCCCAACGCTCTCGCCAATATACTATCGGATCTCTGTTGATCGGTGTCTTAATTATAATAAAAACAAAAAATGCACCTTAGTAATTATTGATCTAAAATCTTTGAAATCTAAAGGTCGAATGATTAAACTGACTCAGAATTTTCTTCCGTACATAAATAATCCATATTTGCAAAAGAAAGAAATTGAAAAAAAAAGAATCTTCAAATTAGAAGAGAAATATATACATGGAAGATTTTCGTTCCGGCCGGGACTCGAACCCAGTACCACGCGCTTGGAACCCAACGGTCTAGCCACTAGGCTATCGGAGCTCTGTCGATGGAAGTCTTAAATATAATAAAAACAAAAAATGCACCTTGGTAATTATTGATTCAAACACTTTGAAATTTACAGGTCGAATAATTAAACTGACTCAGAATTTTTCTCCCTACATAAATAATCAATATTCGCAAAAGAGAAAAATTTAAAAAAAAAGAAGAAGAAATTTCAAATTAGAAACTAAAAGTATACATTGAAGATTTTCGTTCAGGCTGGGACTCGAACCCAGGGCCACTCGCTTGGAAGCCTAACACTCTAGCCATTAGTCTATGGGAGCTCTGTCGGTGGGAGTTTTAAATATAACAAAAACAAAAAATGCACCTTGGTAATTGTTTATTTAAACACTTTGAAATCTTCGTGTCGAAAAATTAAACTGACTCAGAATTTTCTTCCCTACATAAATAATCAATAATTGCAAAGGAAAGAAATTGAAAAAAAAAACAATTTTCAAATTAGAAAAGAAATATATACATTGAAGATATTCGCTCCGGCTGGGACTCGAACCCAGGCCACTCGCTTGGAAGACCAGCGGTCTAGCCATTAGGCTATCGGAGTTCTGTCGGGCGGAGTCTTACTGCCTGACTGATAAAGCCTGACTGACAGACTGACTCACTGACTGACTGATACTGACTGATACTGACTGACTGACTAACTGACTGACTGAGACTGACTGACTGACTGCTTGACTCTCTGACTGGCTATTTCACTGACTGACTGAATGACTAAATGAGTGACTGACACTGACTGACTGCTTGACTACCTGACTGACTGCTTGACTGACTAACTGACTGGACAGGACGGACCGACTGACTGACTGACAGACTGACTGAATAAGGATGACTGACAGACTGACTGAATAAGGCTGACTGACTGACTGACTGAATAAGGCTGACCGACTGACTGACTGCCTGACTGACTGACTGACTGACTGACTGACCGAGACTGACTGACTGAATGACTGACTGACTGACTGACCGAGACTGACTGACTGACTGAGACTGGACTGGACTGACTGACTGACTGACTGACTGAGACTGACTGACTGCTTTAGTGACTAACTGACTGCACAGGACTGACCGACTGACTGACTGAATGACTGACTGCTTGACTGACTGGCTGAAGGACTAACTGACTGACTGAGTGACTGACTGACTGGACTGACTGACTGAGACTGAATGACTGAGTGCTTGACTGATTGACTGTCAGACTGACTGACTGACTTCGCAAAAGGGAAAAATAAAAAAAAAGAATTATAAAATTAGAAAAAAATATTTGCATTTAAGATTTCCTTTCCGGCTGGGATTTGAACCCAGGGCGACACTCATGGAAGCCCAACGCTCTCGCCAATATACTATCGGATCTCTGTTGATCGGTGTCTTAATTATAATAAAAACAAAAAATGCACCTTAGTAATTATTGATCTAAAATCTTTGAAATCTAAAGGTCGAATGATTAAACTGACTCAGAATTTTCTTCCGTACATAAATAATCCATATTTGCAAAAGAAAGAAATTGAAAAAAAAAAGAATCTTCAAATTAGAAGAGAAATATATACATGGAAGATTTTCGTTCCGGCCGGGACTCGAACCCATTACCACGCGCTTGGAACCCAACGGACTAGCCATTAGGCTATCGGAGCTCTGTCGATGGAAGTCTTAAATATAATAAAAACAAAAAATGCACCTTGGTAATTATTGATTCAAACACTTTGAAATTTACAGGTCGAATAATTAAACTGACTCAGAATTTTTCTCCCTACATAAATAATCAATATTCGCAAAAGAGAAAAATTAAAAAAAAAAGAAGAAGAAATTTTAAATTAGAAACTAAAAGTATACATTGAAGATTTTCGTTCAGGCTGGGACTCGAACCCAGGGCCACTCGCTTGGAAGCCTAACACTCTAGCCATTAGTCTATAGGAGCTCTGTCGGTGGGAGGTTTAAATATAATAAAAACAAAAAATGCACCTTGGTAATTGTTTATTTAAACACTTTGAAATCTTCGTGTCGAAAAATTAAACTGACTCAGAATTTTCTTCCCTACATAAATAATCAATAATTGCAAAGGAAAGAAATTGAAAAAAAAAAAGAATTTTCAAATTAGAAAAGAAATATATACATTGAAGATATTCGCTCCGGCTGGGACTCGAACCCAGGCCACTCGCGTGGAAGACCAGCGGTCTAGCCATTAGGCTATCGGAGTTCTGTCGAGCGGAGTCTTACTGCCTGACTGATACTGCCTGACTGACAGACTGACTCACTGACTGACTGATACTGACTGACTGACTCACTGACTGACCGAGACTGACTGACTAACTGCCTGACTGACTGAGACTGGACTGACTGACTGACTGACTGACTGACTGACTAACTGACTGACTGAGACTGACTGACTGACTGCTTGACTCTCTGACTGGCTATTTCACTGACTGACTGAATGACTAAATGACTGACTGACTGCTTGACTACTTGACTGACTGCTTGACTGACTAACTGACTGGACAGGACTGACCGACTGACTGACTGACAGACTGACTGAATAAGGATGACTGACAGACTGACTGAATAAGGCTGACTGACTGACTGACTGAGAGACTGACTGAATAAGGCTGACCGACTGACTGACTGCCTGACTGACTGACTGACTGAATGACTGACTGACTGACTGACCGAGACTGACTGACTGACTGACTGAGACTGGACTGGACTGACTGACTGACTGACTGACTGAGACTGACTGACTGCTTTAGTGACTAACTGACTGCACAGGACTGACCGACTGACTGACTGACTGACTGCCTGACTGACTGACTGACTGAATGACTGACTGACTGAGACTAAATGACTGACTGCTTGACTGACTGGCTGAAGGACTAACTGACTGACTGAGTGACTGACTGACTGGACTGACTGACTGAGACTGAATGACTGAGTGCTTGACTGATTGACTGTCAGACTGACTGACTGACTTCGCAAAAGGGAAAAATAAAAAAAAAAGAATTATAAAATTAGAAAAAAATATTTGCATTTAAGATTTCCTTTCCGGCTGGGATTTGAACCCAGGGCGACACTCATGGAAGCCCAACGCTCTCGCCAATATACTATCGGATCTTTGTTGATCGGTGTCTTAATTATAATAAAAACAAAAAATGCACTTTAGTAATTATTGATCTAAAATCTTTGAAATCTAAAGGTCGAATGATTAAACTGACTCAGAATTTTCTTCCGTACATAAATAATCCATATTTGCAAAAGAAAGAAATTGAAAAAAAAAAGAATCTTCAAATTAGAAGAGAAATATATACATGGAAGATTTTCGTTCCGGCCGGGACTCGAACCCAGTACCACGCGCTTGGAACCCAACGGTCTAGCCATTAGGCTATCGGAGCTCTGTCGATGGAAGTCTTAAATATAATAAAAACAAAAAATGCACCTTGGTAATTATTGATTCAAACACTTTGAAATTTACAGGTCGAATAATTAAACTGACTCAGAATTTTTCTCCCTACATAAATAATCAATATTCGCAAAAGAGAAAAATTAAAAAAAAAAGAAGAAGAAATTTCAAATTAGAAACTAAAAGTATACATTGAAGATTTTCGTTCAGGCTGGGACTCGAACCCAGTTCCACTCGCTTGGAAGCCTAACACTCTAGCCATTAGTCTATGGGAGCTCTGTCGGTGGGAGTTTTAAATATAATAAAAACAAAAAATGCACCTTGGTAATTGTTTATTTAAACACTTTGAAATCTTCGTGTCGAAAAATTAAACTGACTCAGAATTTTCTTCCCTACATAAATAATCAATAATTGCAAAGGAAAGAAATTGGAAAAAAAAGAATTTTCATATTAGAAAAGAAATATATACATTTAAGATATTCGCTCCGGCTGGGACTCGAACCCAGGCCACTCGCTTGGAAGACCAGCGGTCTAGCCATTAGGCTATCGGAGTTCTGTCGAGCGGAGTCTTACTGCCTGACTGATACTGCCTGACTGACAGACTGACTCACTGACTGACTGATACTGACTGACTGACTGACTGACTAACTGACTGACTGAGACTGACTGACTGACTGCTTGACTCTCTGACTGGCTATTTCACTGACTGACTGAATGACTAAATGACTGACTGACACTGACTGACTGACTGCTTGACTACCTGACTGACTGCTTGACTGACTAACTGACTGGACAGGACTGACCGACTGACTGACTGACAGACTGACTGAATAAGGATGACTGACAGACTGACTGAATAAGGCTGACTGACTGACTGACTGACAGACTGACTGAATAAGGCTGACCGACTGACTGACTGCCTGACTGACTGACTGACTGACTGACTGACCGAGACTGACTGACTGAATGACTGACTGACTGACTGACCGAGACTGACTGACTGACTGAGACTGGACTGGACTGACTGACTGACTGACTGACTGAGACTGACTGACTGCTTTAGTGACTAACTGACTGCACAGGACTGACCGACTGACTGACTGAATGACTGACTGACTGAGACTAAATGACTGACTGCTTGACTGACTGGCTGAAGGACTAACTGACTGACTGAGTGACTGACTGACTGGACTGACTGACTGAGACTGAATGACTGAGTGCTTGACTGATTGACTGTCAGACTGACTGACTGACTTCGCCAAAGGGATAAATAAAAAAAAAGAATTATAAAATTAGAAAAAAATATTTGCATTTAAGATTTCCTTTCCGGCTGGGATTTGAACCCAGGGCGACACTCATGGAAGCCCAACGCTCTCGCCAATATACTATCGGATCTCTGTTGATCGGTGTCTTAATTATAATAAAAACAAAAAATGCACCTTAGTAATTATTGATCTAAAATCTTTGAAATCTAAAGGTCGAATGATTAAACTGACTCAGAATTTTCTTCCGTACATAAATAATCCATATTTGCAAAAGAAAGAAATTGAAAAAAAAAAGAATCTTCAAATTAGAAGAGAAATATATACATGGAAGATTTTCGTTCCGGCCGGGACTCGAACCCAGTACCACGCGCTTGGAACCCAACGGACTAGCCATTAGGCTATCGGAGCTCTGTCGATGGAAGTCTTAAATATAATAAAAACAAAAAATGCACCTTGGTAATTATTGATTCAAACACTTTGAAATTTACAGGTCGAATAATTAAACTGACTCAGAATTTTTCTCCCTACATAAATAATCAATATTCGCAAAAGAGAAAAATTAAAAAAAAAAGAAGAAGAAATTTCAAATTAGAAACTAAAAGTATACATTGAAGATTTTCGTTCAGGCTGGGACTCGAACCCAGGGCCACTCGCTTGGAAGCCTAACACTCTAGCCATTAGTCTATAGGAGCTCTGTCGGTGGGAGGTTTAAATATAATAAAAACAAAAAATGCACCTTGGTAATTGTTTATTTAAACACTTTGAAATCTTCGTGTCGAAAAATTAAACTGACTCAGAATTTTCTTCCCTACATAAATAATCAATAATTGCAAAGGAAAGAAATTGAAAAAAAAAAAGAATTTTCAAATTAGAAAAGAAATATATACATTGAAGATATTCGCTCCGGCTGGGACTCGAACCCAGGCCACTCGCGTGGAAGACCAGCGGTCTAGCCATTAGGCTATCGGAGTTCTGTCGAGCGGAGTCTTACTGCCTGACTGATACTGCCTGACTGACAGACTGACTCACTGACTGACTGATACTGACTGACTGACTCACTGACTGACCGAGACTGACTGACTAACTGCCTGACTGACTGAGACTGGACTGACTGACTGACTGACTGACTGACTGACTAACTGACTGACTGAGACTGACTGACTGACTGCTTGACTCTCTGACTGGCTATTTCACTGACTGACTGAATGACTAAATGACTGACTGACACTGACTGACTGACTGCTTGACTACCTGACTGACTGCTTGACTGACTAACTGACTGGACAGGACTGACCGACTGTCTGACTGACAGACTGACTGAATAAGGATGACTGACAGACTGACTGAATAAGGCTGACTGACTGACTGACTGACAGACTGAGTGAATAAGGCTGACCGACTGACTGACTGCCTGACTGACTGACTGACTGAATGACTGACTGACTGACTGACCGAGACTGACTGACTGACTGACTGAGACTGACTGACTGCTTTAGTGACTAACTGACTGCACAGGACTGACCGACTGACTGACTGACTGACTGACTGCCTGACTGACTGACTGAATGACTGACTGACTGAGACTAAATGACTGACTGCTTGACTGACTGGCTGAAGGACTAGCTGACTGACTGAGTGACTGACTGACTGGACTGACTGACTGAGACTGAATGACTGAGTGCTTGACTGATTGACTGTTAGACTGACTGACTGACTTCGCAAAAGGGAAAAATAAAAAAAAAAGAATTATAAAATTAGAAAAAATATTTGCATTTAAGATTTCCTTTCCGTCTGGGATTTGAACCCAGGGCGACACTCATGGAAGCCCAACGCTCTCGCCAATATACTATCGGATCTCTGTTGATCGGTGTCTTAATTATAATAAAAACAAAAAATGCACCTTAGTAATTATTGATCTAAAATCTTTGAAATCTAAAGGTCGAATGATTAAACTGACTCAGAATTTTCTTCCGTACATAAATAATCCATATTTGCAAAAGAAAGAAATTGAAAAAAAAAAGAATCTTCAAATTAGAAGAGAAATATATACATGGAAGATTTTCGTTCCGGCCGGGACTCGAACCCAGTACCACGCGCTTGGAACCCAACGGTCTAGCCATTAGGCTATCGGAGCTCTGTCGATGGAAGTCTTAAATATAATAAAAACAAAAAATGCACCTTGGTAATTATTGATTCAAACACTTTGAAATTTACAGGTCGAATAATTAAACTGACTCAGAATTTTTCTCCCTACATAAATAATCAATATTCGCAAAAGAGAAAAATTTAAAAAAAAAGAAGAAGAAATTTCAAATTAGAAACTAAAAGTATACATCGAAGATTTTCGTTCAGGCTGGGACTCGAACCCAGGGCCACTCGCTTGGAAGCCTAACACTCTAGCCATTAGTCTATGGGAGCTCTGTCGGTGGGAGTTTTAAATATAATAAAAACAAAAAATGCACCTTGGTAATTGTTTACTTAAACACTTTGAAATCTTCGTGTCGAAAAATTAAACTGACTCAGAATTTTCTTCCCTACATAAATAATCAATAATTGCAAAGGAAAGAAATTGAAAAAAAAAGGAATTTTCAAATTAGAAAAGAAATATATACATTGAAGATATTCGCTCCGGCTGGGACTCGAACCCAGGCCACTCACTTGGAAGACCAGCGGTCTAGCCATTAGGCTATCGGAGTTCTGTCGAGCGGAGTCTTACTGCCTGACTGATACTGCCTGACTGACAGACTGACTCACTGACTGACTGACTCACTGACTGACTGACTGACTGCCTGACTGACTGACTGACTGACTGAATGACTGACTGAGACTAAATGACTGACTGCTTGACTGACTGGCTGAAGGACTAACTGACTGACTGAGTGACTGACTGACTGGACTGACTGACTGAGACTGAATGACTGAGTGCTTGACTGATTGACTGTCAGACTGACTGAAGGACTTCGCAAAAGGGAAAAATAAAAAAAAAAAGAATTATAAAATTAGAAAAAAATATTTGCATTTAAGATTTCCTTTCCGGCTGGGATTTGAACCCAGGGCGACCCTCATGGAAGCCCAACGCTCTCGCCAATATACTATCGGATCTTTGTTGATCGGTGTCTTAATTATAATAAAAACAAAAAATGCACTTTAGTAATTATTGATCTAAAATCTTTGAAATCTAAAGGTCGAATGATTAAACTGACTCAGAATTTTCTTCCGTACATAAATAATCCATATTTGCAAAAGAAAGAAATTGAAAAAAAAAAGAATCTTCAAATTAGAAGAGAAATATATACATGGAAGATTTTCGTTCCGGCCGGGACTCGAACCCAGTACCACGCGCTTGGAACCCAACGGTCTAGCCATTAGGCTATCGGAGATCTGTCGATGGAAGTCTTAAATATAATAAAAACAAAAAATGCACCTTGGTAATTATTGATTCAAACACTTTGAAATTTACAGGTCGAATAATTAAACTGACTCAGAATTTTTCTCCCTACATAAATAATCAATATTCGCAAAAGAGAAAAATTAAAAAAAAAAGAAGAAGAAATTTCAAATTAGAAACTAAAAGTATACATTGAAGATTTTCGTTCAGGCTGGGACTCGAACCCAGTTCCACTCGCTTGGAAGCCTAACACTCTAGCCATTAGTCTATGGGAGCTCTGTCGGTGGGAGTTTTAAATATAATAAAAACAAAAAATGCACCTTGGTAATTGTTTATTTAAACACTTTGAAATCTTCGTGTCGAAAAATTAAACTGACTCAGAATTTTCTTCCCTACATAAATAATCAATAATTGCAAAGGAAATAAATTGAAAAAAAAAAAGAATTTTCAAATTAGAAAAGAAATATATACATTGAAGATATTCGCTCCGGCTGGGACTCGAACCCAGGCCACTCGCTTGGAAGACCAGCGGTCTAGCCATTAGACTATCGGAGTTCTGTCGAGCGGAGTCTTACTGCCTGACTGATACTGCCTGACTGACAGACTGACTCACTGACTGACTGATACTGACTGACTGACTCACTGACTGACCGAGACTGACTGACTAACTGCCTGACTGACTGAGACTGGACTGACTGACTGACTGACTGACTGACTGACTAACTGACTGACTGAGACTGACTGACTGACTGCTTGACTCTCTGACTGGCTATTTCACTGACTGACTGAATGACTAAATGACTGACTGACACTGACTGACTGACTGCTTGACTACCTGACTGACTGCTTGACTGACTAACTGACTGGACAGGACTGACCGACTGTCTGACTGACAGACTGACTGAATAAGGATGACTGACAGACTGACTGAATAAGGCTGACTGACTGACTGACAGACTGACTGAATAAGGCTGACCGACTGACTGACTGCCTGACTGACTGACTGACTGACTGACTGACCGAGACTGACTGACTGAATGACTGACTGACTGACTGACCGAGACTGACTGACTGACTGAGACTGGACTGGACTGACTGACTGACTGACTGACTGAGACTGACTGACTGCTTTAGTGACTAACTGACTGCACAGGACTGACCGACTGACTGACTGAATGACTGACTGACTGAGACTAAATGACTGACTGCTTGACTGACTGGCTGAAGGACTAACTGACTGACTGAGTGACTGACTGACTGGACTGACTGACTGAGACTGAATGACTGAGTGCTTGACTGATTGACTGTCAGACTGACTGACTGACTTCGCAAAAGGGAAAAATAAAAAAAAAGAATTATAAAATTAGAAAAAAATATTTGCATTTAAGATTTCCTTTCCGGCTGGGATTTGAACCCAGGGCGACACTCATGGAAGCCCAACGCTCTCGCCAATATACTATCGGATCTCTGTTGATCGGTGTCTTAATTATAATAAAAACAAAAAATGCACCTTAGTAATTATTGATCTAAAATCTTTGAAATCTAAAGGTCGAATGATTAAACTGACTCAGAATTTTCTTCCGTACATAAATAATCCATATTTGCAAAAGAAAGAAATTGAAAAAAAAAAAGAATCTTCAAATTAGAAGAGAAATATATACATGGAAGATTTTCGTTCCGGCCGGGACTCGAACCCAGTACCACGCGCTTGGAACCCAACGGACTAGCCATTAGGCTATCGGAGCTCTGTCGATGGAAGTCTTAAATATAATAAAAACAAAAAATGCACCTTGGTAATTATTGATTCAAACACTTTGAAATTTACAGGTCGAATAATTAAACTGACTCAGAATTTTTCTCCCTACATAAATAATCAATATTCGCAAAAGAGAAAAATTAAAAAAAAAAGAAGAAGAAATTTCAAATTAGAAACTAAAAGTATACATTGAAGATTTTCGTTCAGGCTGGGACTCGAACCCAGGGCCACTCGCTTGGAAGCCTAACACTCTAGCCATTAGTCTACAGGAGCTCTGTCGGTGGGAGTTTTAAATATAATAAAAACAAAAAATGCACCTTGGTAATTGTTTATTTAAACACTTTGAAATCTTCGTGTCGAAAAATTAAACTGACTTAGAATTTTCTTCCCTACATAAATAATCAATAATTGCAAAGGAAAGAAATTGAAAAAAAAAAGAATTTTCAAATTAGAAAAGAAATATATACATTGAAGATATTCGCTCCGGCTAGGACTCGAACCCAGGCCACTCGCGTGGAAGACCAGCGGTCTAGCCATTAGGCTATCGGAGTTCTGTCGAGCGGAGTCTTACTGCCTGACTGATACTGCCTGACTGACAGACTGACTCACTGACTGACTGATACTGACTGACTGACTCACTGACTGACCGAGACTGACTGACTAACTGCCTGACTGACTGAGACTGGACTGACTGACTGACTGACTGACTAACTGACTGACTGAGACTGACTGACTGACTGCTTGACTCTCTGACTGGCTATTTCACTGACTGACTGAATGACTAAATGACTGACTGACACTGACTGACTGACTGCTTGACTACCTGACTGACTGCTTGACTGACTAACTGACTGGACAGGACTGACCGACTGACTGACTGACAGACTGACTGAATAAGGATGACTGACAGACTGACTGAATAAGGCTGACTGACTGACTGACTGACAGACTGACTGAATAAGGCTGACCGACTGACTGACTGCCTGACTGACTGACTGACTTACTGACCGAGACTGACTGACTGACTGACTGAGACTGGACTGGACTGACTGACTGACTGACTGACTGACTGAGACTGACTGACTGCTTTAGTGACTAACTGACTGCACATTACTGACCGACTGACTGACTGAGACTGGACTGGACTGACTGACTGACTGACTGACTGACTGAGACTGACTGACTGCTTTAGTGACTAACTGACTGCACAGGACTGACCGACTGACTGACTGACTGACTGCCTGACTGACTGACTGACTGAATGACTGACTGACTGAGACTAAATGACTGACTGCTTGACTGACTGGCTGAAGGACTAACTGACTGAATGAGTGACTGACTGACTGGACTGACTGACTGAGACTGAATGACTGAGTGCTTGACTGATTGACTGTCAGACTGACTGACTGACTTCGCAAAAGGGGAAAATAAAAAAAAAGAATTATAAAATTAGAAAAAAATATTTGCATTTAAGATTTCCTTTCCGGCCGGGACTCGAACCCAGTACCACGCGCTAGGAACCCAACGGTCTAGCCATTAGGCTATCGTAGCTCTGTCGATGGAAGTCTTAAATATAATAAAAACAAAAAATGCACCTTGGTAATTATTGATTCAAACACTTTGAAATTTACAGGTCGAATAATTAAACTGACTCAGAATTTTTCTCCCTACATAAATAATCAATATTCGCAAAAGAGAAAAATTAAAAAAAAATGAAGAAGAAATTTCAAATTAGAAACTAAAAGTATACTTTGAAGATTTTCGTTCAGGCCGGGACTCGAACCCAGGGCCACTCGCTTGGAAGCCTAACACTCTAGCCATTAGTCTATGGGAGCTCTGTCGGTTTGAGTTTTAAATGTAATAAAAACAAAAAATGCACCTTGGTAATTGTTTATTTAAACACTTTGAAATCTTCGTGTCGAAAAATTAAGCTGACTCAGAATTTTCTTCCCTACATAAATAATCAATAATTGCAAAGGAAAGAAATTGAAAAAAAAAAGAATTTTCAAATTAGAAAAGAAATATATACATTGAAGATATTCGCTCCGGCTGGGACTCGAACCCAGGCCACTCGCTTTTAAGACCAGCGGTCTAGCCATTAGGCTATCGCAGTACTGTCGAGCGGAGTCTTACTGCCTGACTGATACTGCCAGACTGACAGACTGACTCACTGACTGACTGATACTGACTGACTGACTCACTGACTGACCGAGACTGACTGACTAACTGCCTGACTGACTGAGACTGGACTGACTGACTGACTGACTGACTGACTGACTAACTGACTGACTGAGACTGACTGACTGACTGCTTGACTCTCTGACTGGCTATTTCACTGACTGACTGAATGACTAAATGACTGACTGACACTGACTGACTGACTGCTTGACTACCTGACTGACTGCTTGACTGACTAACTGACTGGACAGGACTGACCGACTGACAGACTGACTGAATAAGGATGACTGACAGACTGACTGAATAAGGCTGACTGACTGACTGACTGACAGACTGACTGAATAAGGCTGACCGACTGACTGACTGCCTGACTGACTGACTGACTGAATGACTGACTGACTGACTGACCGAGACTGACTGACTGACTGACTGAGACTGGACTGGACTGACTGACTGACCGACTGACTGAGACTGACTGACTGCTTTAGTGACTAACTGACTGCACAGGACTGACCGACTGACAGACTGACTGACTGCCTGACTGACTGACTGACTGAATGACTTCGCAAAAGGGAAAAATAAAAAAAAAAGAATTATACAGTATTTGCATTTAAGATTTCCTTTCCGGCCGGGACTCGAACCCAGTACCACGCGCTAGGAACCCAACGGTCTAGCCATTAGGCTATCGGAGCTCTGTCGATGGAAGTCTTAAATATAATAAAAACAAAAAATGCACGTTGGTAATTATTGATTCAAACACTTTGAAATTTACAGGTCGAATAATTAAACTGACTCAGAATTTTTCTCCCTACATAAATAATCAATATTCGCAAAAGAGAAAAATTAAAAAAAAAAAGAAGAAGAAATTTCAAATTAGAAACTAAAAGTATACATTGAAGATTTTCGTTCAGGCTGGGACTCGAACCCAGGGCCACTCGCTTGGAAGCCTTACACTCTAGCCATTAGTCTATGGGAGTTCTGTCGGTGGGAGTTTTAAATATAATAAAAACAAAAAATGCACCTTGGTAATTGTTTATTTAAACACTTTGAAATCTTCGTGTCGAAAAATTAAACTGACTCAGAATTTTCTTCCCTACATAAACAATCAATAATTGCAAAGGAAAGAAATTGAAAAAAAAAAGAATTTTCAAATTAGAAAAGAAATATATACATTGAAGATATTCGCTCCGGCTGGGACTCGAACCCAGGCCACTCGCTTGGAAGACCAGCGGTCTAGCCATTAGGCTATCGGAGTTCTGTCGAGCGGAGTCTTACTGCCTGACTGATACTGCCTGACTGACAGACTGACTCACTGACTGACTGATACTGACTGACTGACTCACTGACTGACCGAGACTGACTGACTAACTGCCTGACTGACTGAGACTGGACTGACTGACTGACTGACTGACTGACTGACTAACTGACTGACTGAGACTGACTGACTGACTGCTTGACTCTCTGACTGGCTATTTCACTGACTGACTGAATGACTAAATGACTGACTGACACTGACTGACTGACTGCTTGACTACCTGACTGACTGCTTGACTGACTAACTGACTGGACAGGACTGACCGACTGACTGACTGACAGACTGACTGAATAAGGATGACTGACAGACTGAATGAATAAGGATGACTGACAGACTGACTGAATAAGGCTGACTGACTGACTGACTGACAGACTGACTGAATAAGGCTGACCGACTGACTGACTGCCTGACTGACTGACTGACTGAATGACTGACTGACTGACTGACCGAGACTGACTGACTGACTGACTGAGACTGGACTGACTGACTGACCGACTGACTGAGACTGACTGACTGCTTTAGTGACTAACTGACTGCACAGGACTGACCGACTGACTGACTGACTGACTGCCTGACTGACTGACTGACTGAATGACTGACTGACTGAGACTAAATGACTGACTGCTTGACTGACTGGCTGAAGGACTAACTGACTGACTGAGTGACTGACTGACTGGACTGACTGACTGAGACTGAATGACTGAGTGCTTGACTGATTGACTGTCAGACTGACTGACTGATTTCGCAAAAGGGAAAAATAAAAAAAAAAGAATTATAAAATATTTGCATTTAAGATTTCCTTTCCGGCCGGGACTCGAACCCAGTACCACGCGCTAGGAACCCAACGGTCTAGCCATTAGGCTATCGGAGCTCTGTCGATGGAAGTCTTAAATATAATAAAAACAAAAAATGCACCTTGGTAATTATTGATTCAAACACTTTGAAATTTACAGGTCGAATAATTAAACTGACTCAGAATTTTTCTCCCTACATAAATAATCAATATTCGCAAAAGAGAAAAATTAAAAAAAAAAGAAGAAGAAATTTCAAATTAGAAACTAAAAGTATACATTGAAGATTTTCGTTCAGGCTGGGACTCGAACCCAGGGCCACTCGCTTGGAAGCCTAACACTCTAGCCATTAGTCTATGGGAGCTCTGTCGGTGGGAGTTTTAAATATAATAAAAACAAAAAATGCACCTTGGTAATTGTTTATTTAAACACTTTGAAATCTTCGTGTCGAAAAATTAAACTGACTCAGAATTTTCTTCCCTACATAAATAATCAATAATTGCAAAGGAAAGAAATTGAAAAAAAAAGAATTTTCAAATTAGAAAAGAAATATATACATTGAAGATATTCGCTCCGGCTGGGACTCGAACCCAGGCCACTCGCTTGGAAGACCAGCGGTCTAGCCATTAGGCTATCGGAGTTCTGTCGAGCGGAGTCTTACTGCCTGACTGATACTGCCTGACTGACAGACTGACTCACTGACTGACTGATACTGACTGACTGACTCACTGACTGACCGAGACTGACTGACTAACTGCCTGACTGACTGAGACTGGACTGACTGACTGACTGACTGACTGAGACTGGACTGACTGACTGACTGACTGACTGACTGACTGACTGACTGACTGACTAACTGACTGACTGAGACTGACTGACTGACTGCTTGACTCTCTGACAGGCTATTTCACTGACTGACTGAATGACTAAATGACTGACTGACTGACTGCTTGACTACCTGACTGACTGCTTGACTGACTAACTGACTGGACAGGACTGACCGACTGACTGACTGACAGACTGACTGAATAAGGATGACTGACAGACTGACTGAATAAGGCTGACTGACTGACTGACTGACAGACTGACTGAATAAGGCTGACCGACTGACTGACTGCCTGACTGACTGACTGACTGAATGACTGACTGACTGACTGACCGAGACTGACTGACTGACTGACTGAGACTGGACTGGACTGGACTGACTGACTGACTGACTGACTGAGACTGACTGACTGCTTTAATGACTAACTGACTGCACAGGACTGACCGACTGACTGACTGACTGACTGCCTGACTGACTGACTGACTGAATGACTGGCTGACTGACTGAGACTGACTGACTGCTTTAATGACTAACTGACTGCACAGGACTGACCGACTGACTGACTGGACTGACTGACTGAGACTGAATGACTGAGTGCTTGACTGATTGACTGTCAGACTGACTGACTGACTTCGCAAAAGGGAAAAATAAAAAAAAAAGAATTATAAAATTAGAAAAAAATATTTGCATTTAAGATTTCCTTTCCGGCCGGGACTCGAACCCAGTACCACGCGCTAGGAACCCAACGATCTAGCCATTAGGCTATCGGAGCTCTGTCGATGGAAGTCTTAAATATAATAGAAACAAAAAATGCACCTTGGTAATTATTGATTCAAACACTTTGAAATTTACAGGTCGAATAATTAAACTGACTCAGAATTTTTCTCCCTACATAAATAATCAATATTCGCAAAAGAGAAAAATTAAAAAAAAAAGAAGAAGAAATTTCAAATTAGAAACTAAAAGTATACATTGAAGATTTTCGTTCAGGCTGGGACTCGAACCCAGGGCCACTCGCTTGGAAGCCTAACACTCTAGCCATTAGTCTATGGGAGCTCTGTCGGTGGGAGTTTTTAATATAATAAAAACAAAAAATGCACCTTGGTAATTGTTTATTTAAACACTTTGAAATCTTCGTGTCGAAAAATTAAACTGACTCAGAATTTTCTTCCCTACATAAATAATCAATAATTGCAAAGGAAAGAAATTGAAAAAAAAAGAATTTTCAAATTAGAAAAGAAATATATACATTGAAGATATTCGCTCCGGCTGGGACTCGAACCCAGGCCACTCGCTTGGAAGACCAGCGGTCTAGCCATTAGGCTATCGGAGTTCTGTCGAGCGGAGTCTTACTGCCTGACTGATACTGCCTGACTGACAGACTGACTCACTGACTGACTGACTGAGACTGGACTGACTCACTGACTGACCGAGACTGACTGAATAACTGCCTGACTGACTGAGACTGGACTGACTGACTGCCTGACTGACTGAGACTGGACTGACTGACTGACTGACTGACTGACTGACTAACTGACTGACTGACTGCTTGACTCTCTGACTGGCTATTTCACTGACTGACTGAATGACTAAATGACTGACTGACACTGACTGACTGACTGCTTGACTACCTGACTGACTGCTTGACTGACTAACTGACTGGACAGGACTGACCGACTGACTGACTGACAGACTGACTGAATAAGGATGACTGACAGACTGACTGAATAAGGCTGACTGACTGACTGACTGACAGACTGACTGAATAAGGCTGACCGACTGACTGACTGCCTGACTGACTGACTGACTGAATGACTGACTGACTGACTGACCGAGACTGACTGACTGACTGACTGAGACTGGACTGGACTGGACTGACTGACTGACTGACTGACTGAGACTGACTGACTGCTTTAATGACTAACTGACTGCACAGGACTGACCGACTGACTGACTGACTGACTGCCTGACTGACTGACTGACTGACTGAATGACTGACTGACTGAGACTAAATGACTGACTGCTTGACTGACTGGCTGAAGGACTAACTGACTGACTGAGTGACTGACTGACTGGACTGACTGACTGAGACTGAATGACTGAGTGCTTGACTGATTGACTGTCAGACTGACTGACTGACTTCGCAAAAGGGAAAAATAAAAAAAAAGAATTATAAAATTAGAAAAAATATTTGCATTTAAGATTTCCTTTCCGGCCGGGACTCGAACCCAGTACCACGCGCTAGGAACCCAACGGTCTAGCCATTAGGCTATCGGAGCTCTGTCGATGGAAGTCTTAAATATATTAAAAACAAAAAATGCACCTTGGTAATTATTGATTCAAACACTTTGAAATTTACAGGTCGAATAATTAAACTGACTCAGAATTTTTCTCCCTACATAAATAATCAATATTCGCAAAAGAGAAAAATTAAAAAAAAAAGAAGAAGAAATTTCAAATTAGAAACTAAAAGTATACATTGAAGATTTTCGTTCAGGCTGGGACTCGAAACCAGGGCCACTCGCTTGGAAGCCTAACACTCTAGCCATTAGTCTATGGGAGCTCTGACGGTGGGAGTTTTAAATATAATAAAAACAAAAAATGCACCTTGGTAATTGTTTATTTAAACACTTTGAAATCTTCGTGTCGAAAAATTAAACTGACTCAGAATTTTCTTCCCTACATAAATAATCAATAATTGCAAAGGAAAGAAATTGAAAAAAAAAGAATTTTCAAATTAGAAAAGAAATATATACATTGAAGATATTCGCTCCGGCTGGGACTCGAAACCAGGCCACTCGCTTGGAAGACCAGCGGTCTAGCCATTAGGCTATCGGAGTTCTGTCGAGCGGAGTCTTACTGCCTGACTGATACTGCCTGACTGACAGACTGACTCACTGACTGACTGACTGAGACTGGACTGACTCACTGACTGACCGAGACTGACTGAATAACTGCCTGACTGACTGAGACTGGACTGACTGACTGACTGACTGACTGACTGACTAACTGACTGACTGAGACTGACTGACTGACTGCTTGACTCTCTGACTGGCTATTTCACTGACTGACTGAATGACTAAATGACTGACTGACACTGACTGACTGACTGCTTGACTACCTGACTGACTGCTTGACTGACTAACTGACTGGACAGGACTGACCGACTGACTGACTGACAGACTGACTGAATAAGGATGACTGACAGACTGACTGAATAAGGCTGACTGACTGACTGACTGACAGACTGACTGAATAAGGCTGACCGACTGACTGACTGCCTGACTGCCTGACTGACTGAATGACTGACTGACTGAGACTGGACTGGACTGACTGACTGACTGACTGACTGAGACTGACTGACTGCTTTAGTGACTAACTGACTGCACAGGACTGACCGACTGACTGACTGACTGACTGCCTGACTGACTGACTGACTGAATGACTGACTGACTGAATGACTGACTGACTGAGACTAAATGACTGACTGCTTGACTGACTGGCTGAAGGACTAACTGACTGACTGAGTGACTGACTGACTGGACTGACTGACTGAGACTGAATGACTGAGTGCTTGACTGATTGACTGTCAGACTGACTGACTGACTGACTTCGCAAAAGGGAAAAATGAAAAAAAAAGAATTATAAAATTAGAAAAAAATATTTGCATTTAAGATTTCCTTTCCGGCTGGGATTTGAACCCAGGGCGACACTCATGGAAGCCCAACGCTCTCGCCAATATACTATCGGATCTCTGTTGATCGGTGTCTTAATTATAATAAAAACAAAAAATGCACCTTAGTAATTATTGATCTAAAATCTTTGAAATCTAAAGGTCGAATGATTAAACTGACTCAGAATTTTCTTCCGTACATAAATAATCCATATTTGCAAAAGAAAGAAATTGAAAAAAAAAAAATCTTCAAATTAGAAGAGAAATATATACATGGAAGATTTTCGTTCCGGCCGGGACTCGAACCCAGTACCACGCGCTTGGAACCCAACGGTCTAGCCATTAGGCTATCGGAGCTCTGTCGATGGAAGTCTTAAATATAATAAAAACTAAAAATGCACCTTGGTAGTTATTGATTCAAACACTTTGAAATTTACAGGTCGAATAATTAAACTGACTCAGAATTTTTCTCCCTACATAAATAATCAATAATAATTTCAAAGGAAAGAAATTGAAAAAAAAAAGAATTTCCAAATTAGAAAAGAAATATATACATTGAAGATATTCGCTCCGGCTGGGACTCGAACCCAGGCCACTCGCTTGGAAGACCAGCGGTCTAGCCATTAGGCTATCGGAGTTCTGTCGCGCGGAGTCTTACTGCCTGCTTGATACTGCCTGACTGACAGACTGACTCACTGACTGACTGACTGAGACTGGACTGACTCACTGACTGACCGAGACTGACTGACTAACTGCCTGACTGACTGAGACTGGACTGACTGACTGACTGACTAACTGACTGACTGAGACTGACTGACTGACTGCTTGACTCTCTGACTGGCTATTTCACTGACTGACTGAATGACTAAATGACTGACTGACACTGACTGACTGACTGCTTGACTACCTGACTGACTGCTTGACTGACTAACTGACTGGACAGGACTGACCGACTGACTGACTGACAGACTGACTGAATAAGGATGACTGACAGACTGACTGAATAAGGCTGACTGACTGACTGACTGACAGACTGACTGAATAAGGCTGACCGACTGACTGACTGCCTGACTGACTGACTGACTGAATGACTGACTGACTGACTGACCGAGACTGACTGACTGACTGACTGAGACTGGACTGGACTGACTGACTGACTGACTGACTGAGACTGACTGACTGCTTTAGTGACTAACTGACTGCACAGGACTGACCGACTGACTGACTGACTGACTGCCTGACTGACTGAATGACTGACTGACTGAGACTAAATGACTTACTGCTTGACTGACTGGCTGAAGGACTAACTGACTGACTGAGTGACTGACTGACTGGACTGACTGACTGAGACTGAATGACTGAGTGCTTGACTGATAGACTGTCAGACTGACTGACTGACTTCGCAAAAGGGAAAAATAAAAAAAAAAGAATTATAAAAATAGAAAAAAATATTTGCATTTAAGATTTCCTTTCCGGCTGGGATTTGAACCCAGGGCGACACTCATGGAAGCCCAACGCTCTCGCCAATATACTATCGGATCTCTGTTGATCGGTGTCTTAATTATAATAAAAACAAAAAATGCACCTTAGTAATTATTGATCTAAAATCTTTGAAATCTAAAGGTCGAATGATTAAACTGACTCAGAATTTTCTTCCGTACATAAATAATCCATATTTGCAAAAGAAAGAAATTGAAAAAAAAAAGAATCTTCAAATTAGAAGAGAAATATATACATGGAAGATTTTCGTTCCGGCCGGGACTCGAACCCAGTACCACGCGCTTGGAACCCAACGGTCAAGCCATTAGGCTATCGGAGCTCTGTCGATGGAAGTCTTAAATATAATAAAAACTAAAAATGCACCTTGGTAATTATTGATTCAAACACTTTGAAATTTACAGGTCGAATAATTAAACTGACTCAGAATTTTTCTCCCTACATAAATAATCAATATTCGCAAAAGAGAAAAATTAAAAAAAAAAGAAGAAGAAATTTCTAATTAGAAACTAAAAGTATACATTGAAGATTTTCGTTCAGGCTGGGACTCGAACCCAGGGCCACTCGCTTGGAAGCCCAACACTCTAGCCATTAGTCTATGGGAGCTCTGTCGGTGGGAGTTTTAAATATAATAAAAACAAAAAATGCACCTTGGTAATTGTTTATTTAAACACTTTGAAATCTTCGTGTCGAAAAATTAAACTGACTCAGAATTTTCTTCCCTACATAAATAATCAATAATTGCAAAGGAAAGAAATTGAAAAAAAAAAAGAATTTTCAAATTAGAAAAGAAATATATACATTGAAGATATTCGCTCCGGCTGGGACTCGAACCCAGGCCACTCGCTTGGAAGACCAGCGGTCTAGCCATTAGGCTATCGGAGTTCTGTCGCGCGGAGTCTTACTGCCTGCTTGATACTGCCTGACTGACAGACTGACTCACTGACTGACTGACTGAGACTGGACTGACTCACTGACTGACCGAGACTGACTGACTAACTGCCTGACTGACTGAGACTGGACTGACTGACTGACTGACTAACTGACTGACTGAGACTGACTGACTGACTGCTTGACTCTCTGACTGGCTATTTCACTGACTGACTGAATGACTAAATGACTGACTGACACTGACTGACTGACTGCTTGACTACCTGACTGACTGCTTGACTGACTAACTGACTGGACAGGACTGACCGACTGACTGACTGACAGACTGACTGAATAAGGATGACTGACAGACTGACTGAATAAGGCTGACTGACTGACTGACTGACAGACTGACTGAATAAGGCTGACCGACTGACTGACTGCCTGACTGACTGACTGACTGAATGACTGACTGACTGACTGACCGAGACTGACTGACTGACTGACTGAGACTGGACTGGACTGACTGACTGACTGACTGACTGAGACTGACTGACTGCTTTAGTGACTAACTGACTGCACAGGACTGACCGACTGACTGACTGACTGACTGCCTGACTGACTGAATGACTGACTGACTGAGACTAAATGACTTACTGCTTGACTGACTGGCTGAAGGACTAACTGACTGACTGAGTGACTGACTGACTGGACTGACTGACTGAGACTGAATGACTGAGTGCTTGACTGATAGACTGTCAGACTGACTGACTGACTTCGCAAAAGGGAAAAATAAAAAAAAAAGAATTATAAAAATAGAAAAAAATATTTGCATTTAAGATTTCCTTTCCGGCTGGGATTTGAACCCAGGGCGACACTCATGGAAGCCCAACGCTCTCGCCAATATACTATCGGATCTCTGTTGATCGGTGTCTTAATTATAATAAAAACAAAAAATGCACCTTAGTAATTATTGATCTAAAATCTTTGAAATCTAAAGGTCGAATGATTAAACTGACTCAGAATTTTCTTCCGTACATAAATAATCCATATTTGCAAAAGAAAGAAATTGAAAAAAAAAAGAATCTTCAAATTAGAAGAGAAATATATACATGGAAGATTTTCGTTCCGGCCGGGACTCGAACCCAGTACCACGCGCTTGGAACCCAACGGTCAAGCCATTAGGCTATCGGAGCTCTGTCGATGGAAGTCTTAAATATAATAAAAACTAAAAATGCACCTTGGTAATTATTGATTCAAACACTTTGAAATTTACAGGTCGAATAATTAAACTGACTCAGAATTTTTCTCCCTACATAAATAATCAATATTCGCAAAAGAGAAAAATTAAAAAAAAAAAGAAGAAGAAATTTCAAATTAGAAACTAAAAGTATACATTGAAGATTTTCGTTCAGGCTGGGACTCGAACCCAGGGCCACTCGCTTGGAAGCCTAACACTCTAGCCATTAGTCTATGGGAGCTCTGTCGGTGGGAGTTTTAAATATAATAAAAACAAAAAATGCACCTTGGTAATTGTTTATTTAAACACTTTGAAATCTTCGTGTCGAAAAATTAAACTGACTCAGAATTTTCTTCCCTACATAAATAATCAATAATTGCAAAGGAAAGAAATTGAAAAAAAAAAAGAATTTTCAAATTAGAAAAGAAATATATACATTGAAGATATTCGCTCCGGCTGGGACTCGAACCCAGGCCACTCGCTTGGAAGACCAGCGGTCTAGCCATTAGGCTATCGGAGTTCTGTCGAGCGGAGTCTTACTGCCTGACTGATACTGCCTGACTGACAGACTGACTCACTGACTGACTGATACTGACTGACTGACTCACTGACTGACCGAGACTGACTGACTAACTGCCTGACTGACTGAGACTGGACTGACTGACTGACTGACTGACTGAGACTGGACTGACTGACTGACTGACTGACTGACTGACTGACTGACTGACTGACTAACTGACTGACTGAGACTGACTGACTGACTGCTTGACTCTCTGACAGGCTATTTCACTGACTGACTGAATGACTAAATGACTGACTGACACTGACTGACTGACTGCTTGACTACCTGACTGACTGCTTGACTGACTAACTGACTGGACAGGACTGACCGACTGACTGACTGACAGACTGACTGAATAAGGATGACTGACAGACTGACTGAATAAGGCTGACTGACTGACTGACTGACAGACTGACTGAATAAGGCTGACCGACTGACTGACTGCCTGACTGACTGACTGACTGAATGACTGACTGACTGACTGACCGAGACTGACTGACTGACTGACTGAGACTGGACTGGACTGGACTGACTGACTGACTGACTGACTGAGACTGACTGACTGCTTTAATGACTAACTGACTGCACAGGACTGACCGACTGACTGACTGACTGACTGCCTGACTGACTGACTGACTGAATGACTGGCTGACTGACTGAGACTGACTGACTGCTTTAATGACTAACTGACTGCACAGGACTGACCGACTGACTGACTGGACTGACTGACTGAGACTGAATGACTGAGTGCTTGACTGATTGACTGTCAGACTGACTGACTGACTTCGCAAAAGGGAAAAATAAAAAAAAAGAATTATAAAATTAGAAAAAAATATTTGCATTTAAGATTTCCTTTCCGGCCGGGACTCGAACCCAGTACCACGCGCTAGGAACCCAACGGTCTAGCCATTAGGCTATCGGAGCTCTGTCGATGGAAGTCTTAAATATAATAGAAACAAAAAATGCACCTTGGTAATTATTGATTCAAACACTTTGAAATTTACAGGTCGAATAATTAAACTGACTCAGAATTTTTCTCCCTACATAAATAATCAATATTCGCAAAAGAGAAAAATTAAAAAAAAAAAAGAAGAAGAAATTTCAAATTAGAAACTAAAAGTATACATTGAAGATTTTCGTTCAGGCTGGGACTCGAACCCAGGGCCACTCGCTTGGAAGCCTAACACTCTAGCCATTAGTCTATGGGAGCTCTGTCGGTGGGAGTTTTTAATATAATAAAAACAAAAAATGCACCTTGGTAATTGTTTATTTAAACACTTTGAAATCTTCGTGTCGAAAAATTAAACTGACTCAGAATTTTCTTCCCTACATAAATAATCAATAATTGCAAAGGAAAGAAATTGAAAAAAAAAAGAATTTTCAAATTAGAAAAGAAATATATACATTGAAGATATTCGCTCCGGCTGGGACTCGAACCCAGGCCACTCGCTTGGAAGACCAGCGGTCTAGCCATTAGGCTATCGGAGTTCTGTCGAGCGGAGTCTTACTGCCTGACTGATACTGCCTGACTGACAGACTGACTCACTGACTGACTGACTGAGACTGGACTGACTCACTGACTGACCGAGACTGACTGAATAACTGCCTGACTGACTGAGACTGGACTGACTGACTGACTGACTGACTGAGACTGACTGACTGAGACTGACTGACTAACTGACTGACTGAGACTGACTGACTGACTGACTGACTGACTGACTGACTGAGACTGGACTGACTGACTGACTGACTGACTGACTGGCTATTTCACTGACTGACTGAATGACTAAATGACTGACTGACACTGACTGACTGACTGCTTGACTACCTGACTGACTGCTTGACTGACTAACTGACTGGACAGGACTGACCGACTGACTGACTGACAGACTGACTGAATAAGGATGACTGACAGACTGACTGAATAAGGCTGACTGACTGACTGACTGACAGACTGACTGAATAAGGCTGACCGACTGACTGACTGCCTGACTGACTGACTGACTGAATGACTGACTGACTGACTGACCGAGACTGACTGACTGACTGACTGAGACTGGACTGGACTGGACTGACTGACTGACTGACTGACTGAGACTGACTGACTGCTTTAATGACTAACTGACTGCACAGGACTGACCGACTGACTGACTGACTGACTGCCTGACTGACTGACTGACTGACTGAATGACTGACTGACTGAGACTAAATGACTGACTGCTTGACTGACTGGCTGAAGGACTAACTGACTGACTGAGTGACTGACTGACTGGACTGACTGACTGAGACTGAATGACTGAGTGCTTGACTGATTGACTGTCAGACTGACTGACTGACTTCGCAAAAGGGAAAAATAAAAAAAAAGAATTATAAAATTAGAAAAAATATTTGCATTTAAGATTTCCTTTCCGGCCGGGACTCGAACCCAGTACCACGCGCTTGGAACTCAACCGTCTAGCCATTAGGCTATCGGAGCTCTGTCGATGGAAGTCTTAAATATAATAAAAACAAAAAATGCACCTTGGTAATTATTGATTCAAACACTTTGAAATTTACAGGTCGAATAATTAAACTGACTCAGAATTTTTCTCCCTACATAAATAATCAATATTCGCAAAAGAGAAAAATTAAGAAAAAAAAGAAGAAGAAATTTCAAATTAGAAACTAAAAGTACACATTGAAGATTTTCGTTCAGGCTGGGACTCGAACCCAGGGCCACTCGCTTGGAAGCGTAACACTCTAGCCATTAGTCTATGGGAGCTCTGTCGGTGGGAGTTTTAAATATAATAAAAACAAAAAATGCACCTTGGTAATTGTTTATTTAAACACTTTGAAATCTTCGTGTCGAAAAATTAAACTGACTCAGAATTTTCTTCCCTACATAAATAATCAATAATTGCAAAGGAAAGAAATTGAAAAAAAAAAGAATTTTCAAATTAGAAAAGAAATATATACATTGAAGATATTCGCTCCGGCTGGGACTCGAAACCAGGCCACTCGCTTGGAAGACCAGCGGTCTAGCCATTAGGCTATCGGAGTTCTGTCGAGCGGAGTCTTACTGCCTGACTGATACTGCCTGACTGACAGACTGACTCACTGACTGACTGATACTGACTGACTGACTCACTGACTGACCGAGACTGACTGACTAACTGCCTGACTGACTGAGAATGGACTGACTGACTGACTGACTGACTGACTAACTGACTGACTGAGACTGACTGACTGACTGCATGACTCTCTGACTGGCTATTTCACTGACTGACTGAATGACTAAATGACTGACTGACACTGACTGACTGACTGCTTGACTACCTGACTGACTGCTTGACTGACTAACTGACTGGACAGGACTGACCGACTGACTGACTGACAGACTGACTGAATAAGGATGACTGACAGACTGACTGAATAAGGCTGACTGACTGACTGACTGACAGACTGACTGAATAAGGCTGACCGACTGACTGACTGCCTGACTGACTGACTGACTGAATGACTGACTGACTGACTGACCGAGACTGACTGACTGACTGACTGAGACTGGACTGGACTGACTGACTGACTGACTGACTGAGACTGACTGACTGCTTTAGTGACTAACTGACTGCACAGGACTGACCGACTGACTGACTGACTGACTGCCTGACTGACTGACTGACTGAATGACTGACTGACTGAGACTAAATGACTGACTGCTTGACTGACTGGCTGAAGGACTAACTGACTGACTGAGTGACTGACTGACTGGACTGACTGACTGAGACTGAATGACTGAGTGCTTGACTGATTGACTGTCAGACTGACTGACTGACTTCGCAAAAGGGAAAAATAAAAAAAAAAGAATTATAAAATTAGAAAAACATATTTGCATTTAATATTTCCTTTCCGGCTGGGATTTGAACCCAGGGCGACACTCATGGAAGCCCAACGCTCTCGCCATTATACTATCGGATCTCTGTTGATCGGTGTCTTAATTATAATAAAAACAAAAAATGCACCTTAGTAATTATTGATCTAAAATCTTTGAAATCTAAAGGTCGAATGATTAAACTGACTCAGAATTTTCTTCCGTACATAAATAATCCATATTTGCAAAAGAAAGAAATTGAAAAAAAAAAAGAATCTTCAAATTAGAAGAGAAATATATACATGGAAGATTTTCGTTCCGGCCGGGACTCGAACCCAGTACCACGCGCTTGGAACCCAACGGTCTAGCCATTAGGCTATCGGAGCTCTGTCGATGGAAGTCTTAAATATAATAAAAACAAAAAATGCACCTTGGTAATTATTGATTCAAACACTTTGAAATTTACAGGTCGAATAATTAAACTGACTCAGAATTTTTCTCCCTACATAAATAATCAATATTCGCAAAAGAGAAAAATTAAAAAAAAAAAGAAGAAGAAATTTCAAATTAGAAACTAAAAGTATACATTGAAGATTTTCGTTCAGGCTGGGACTCGAACCCAGGGCCACTCGCTTGGAAGCCTAACACTCTAGCCATTAGTCTATGGTAGCTCTGTCGGAGGGAGTTTTAAATATAATAAAAACAAAAAATGCACCTTGGTAATTGTTTATTTAAACACTTTGAAATCTTCGTGTCGAAAAATTAAACTGACTCAGAATTTTCTTCCCTACATAAATAATCAATAATTGCAAAGGAAAGAAATTGAAAAAAAAAAGAATTTTCAAATTAGAAAAGAAATATATACATTGAAGATATTCGCTCCGGCTGGGACTCGAACCCAGGCCACTCGCTTGGAAGACCAGCGGTCTAGCCATTAGGCTATCGGAGTTCTGTCGAGCGGAGTCTTACTGCCTGACTGATACTGCCTGACTGACAGACTGACTCACTGACTGACTGATACTGACTGACTGACTCACTGACTGACCGAGACTGACTGACTAACTGCCTGACTGACTGAGACTGGACTGACTGACTTACTGACTGACTGACTGACTAACTGACTGACTGAGACTGACTGATTGACTGCTTGACTCTCTGACTGGCTATTTCACTGACTGACTGAATGACTAAATGACTGACTGACACTGACTGACTGACAGCTTGACTACCTGACTGACTGCTTGACTGACTAACTGACTGGACAGGACTGACCGACTGACTGATTGACAGACTGACTGAATAAGGCTGACTGACTGACAGACTGACTGAATAAGGCTGACCGACTGACTGACTGCCTGACTGACTGACTGACTGAATGACTGACTGACTGACTGACCGAGACTGACTGACTGACTGACTGAGACTGGACTGGACTGACTGACTGAGACTGACTGACTGCTTTAGTGACTAACTGACTGCACAGGACTGACCGACTGACTGACTGACTGACTGCCTGACTGACTGCCTGACTGACTGACTGACTGAATGACTGACTGACTGAGACTAAATGACTGACTGCTTGACTGACTGGCTGAAGGACTAACTGACTGACTGAGTGACTGACTGACTGGACTGACTGACTGAGACTGAATGACTGAGTGCTTGACTGATTGACTGTCAGACTGACTGACTGACTTCGCAAAAGGGAAAAATAAAAAAAAAAGAATTATAAAATTAGAAAAAAATATTTGCATTTAAGATTTCCTTTCCGGCCGGGACTCGAACCCAGTACCACGCGCTAGGAACCCAACGGTCTAGCCATTAGGCTATCGGAGCTCTGTCGATGGAAGTCTTAAATATAATAAAAACAAAAAATGCACCTTGGTAATTATTGATTCAAACACTTTGAAATTTACAGGTCGAATAATTAAACTGACTCAGAATTTTTCTCCCTACATAAATAATCAATATTCGCAAAAGAGAAAAATTAAAAAAAAAGAAGAAGAAATTTCAAATTAGAAACTAAAAGTATACATTGAAGATTTTCGTTCAGGCTGGGACTCGAACCCAGGGCCACTCGCTTGGAAGCCTAACACTCTAGCCATTAGTCTATGGGAGCTCTGTCGGTGGGAGTTTTAAATATAATAAAAACAAAAAATGAACCTTGGTAATTGTTTATTTAAACACTTTGAAATCTTCGTGTCGAAAAATTAAACTGACTCAGAATTTTCTTCCCTACATAAATAATCAATAATTGCAAAGGAAAGAAATTGAAAAAAAAAAGAATTTTCAAATTAGAAAAGAAATATATACATTGAAGATATTCGCTCCGGCTGGGACTAAAACCCAGGCCACTCGCTTGGAAGACCAGCGGTCTAGCCATTAGGCTATCGGAGTTCTGTCGAGCGGAGTCTTACTGCCTGACTGATACTGCCTGACTGACAGACTGACTCACTGACTGACTGATACTGACTGATACTGACTGACTGACTGACTGACTGACTGACTGACTGACTAACTGACTGACTGAGACTGGACTGACTGACTGACTGACTGACTGACTGACTAACTGACTGACTGAGACTGACTGACTGACTGCTTGACTCTCTGACTGGCTATTTCACTGACTGACTGAATGACTAAATGACTGACTGACACTGACTGACTGACTGCTTGACTACCTGACTGACTGCTTGACTGACTAACTGACTGGACAGGACTGACCGACTGACTGACTGACAGACTGACTGAATAAGGATGACTGACAGACTGACTGAATAAGGCTGACTGACTGACTGACTGACAGACTGACTGAATAAGGCTGACCGACTGCCTGACTGCCTGACTGACTGACTGACTGAATGACTGACTGACTGACTGACCGAGACTGACTGACTGACTGACTGAGACTGGACTGGACTGACTGACTGACTGACTGACTGAGACTGACTGACTGCTTTATTGACTAACTGACTGCACAGGACTGACCGACTGACTGACTGACTGACTGCCTGACTGACTGACTGACTGAATGACTGACTGACTGAGACTAAATGACTGACTGCTTGACTGACTGGCTGAAGGACTAACTGACTGACTGAGTGACTGACTGACTGGACTGACTGACTGAGACTGAATGACTGAGTGCTTGACTGATTGACTGTCAGACTGACTGACTGACTTCGCAAAAGGGAAAAATAAAAAAAAAAGAATTATATAATTAGAAAAAAATATTTGCATTTAAGATTTCCTTTCCGGCCGGGACTCGAACCCAGTACCACGCGCTAGGAACCCAACGGTCTAGCCATTAGGCTATCGGAGCTCTGTCGATGGAAGTCTTAAATATAATAAAAACAAAAAATGCACCTTGGTAATTATTGATTCAAACACTTTGAAATTTACAGGTCGAATAATTGAACTGACTCAGAATTTTTCTCCCTACATAAATAATCAATATTCGCAAAAGAGAAAAATTAAAAAAAAAGAAGAAGAAATTTCAAATTAGAAACTAAAAGTATACATTGAAGATTTTCGTTCAGGCTGGGACTCGAACCCAGGGCCACTCGCTTGGAAGCCTAACACTCTAGCCATTAGTCTATGGGAGCTCTGTCGGGGGGGAGTTTTAAATATAATAAAAACAAAAAATGCACCTTGGTAATTGTTTATTTAAACACTTTGAAATCTTCGTGTCGAAAAATTAAACTGACTCAGAATTTTCTTCCCTACATAAATAATCAATAATTGCAAAGGAAAGAAATTGAAAAAAAAAAGAATTTTCAAATTAGAAAAGAAATATATACATTGAAGATATTCGCTCCGGCTGGGACTCGAACCCAGGCCACTCGCTTGGAAGACCAGCGGTCTAGCCATTAGGCTATCGGAGTTCTGTCGAGCGGAGTCTTACTGCCTGACTGATACTGCCTGACTGACAGACTGACTCACTGACTGACTGATACTGACTGACTGACTCACTGACTGACCGAGACTGACTGACTAACTGCCTGACTGACTGAGACTGGACTGACTGACTGACTGACTGACTGACTGACTGAGACTGACTGACTGACTGCTTGACTCTCTGACTGGCTATTTCACTGACTGACTGAATGACTAAATGACTGACTGACACTGACTGACTGACTGCTTGACTACCTGACTGACTGCTTGACTGACTAACTGACTGGACAGGACTGACCGACTGACTGACTGACAGACTGACTGAATAAGGATGACTGACAGACTGACTGAATAAGGCTGACTGACTGACTGACTGACAGACTGACTGAATAAGGCTGACCGTCTGACTGACTGCCTGACTGACTGAATGACTGACTACTGACTGACCGAGACTGACTGACTGACTGACTGAGACTGACTGACTGCTTTAGTGACTAACTGACTGCACAGGACTGACCGACTGACTGACTGACTGACTGCCTGACTGACTGCCTGACTGACTGACTGACTGAATGACTGACTGGCTGAGACTAAATGACTGACTGCTTGACTGACTGGCTGAAGGACTAACTGACTGACTGAGTGACTGACTGACTGGACTGACTGACTGAGACTGAATGACTGAGTGCTTGACTGATTGACTGTCAGACTGACTGACTGACTTCGCAAAAGGGAAAAATAAGAAAAAAAGAATTATAAAATTAGAAAAAAATATTTGCATTTAAGATTTCCTTTCCGGCCGGGACTCGAACCCAGTACCACGCGCTAGGAACCCAACGGTCTAGCCATTAGGCTATCGGAGCTCTGTCGATGGAAGTCTTAAATATAATAAAAACAAAAAATGCACCTTGGTAATTATTGATTCAAACACTTTGAAATTTACAGGTCGAATAATTAAACTGACTCAGAATTTTTCCCCCTACATAAATAATCAATATTCGCAAAAGAGAAAAATTAAAAAAAAAGAAGAAGAAATTTCAAATTAGAAACTAAAAGTATACATTGAAGATTTTCGTTCAGGCTGGGACTCGAACCCAGGGCCACTCGCTTGGAAGCCTAACACTCTAGCCATTAGTCTATGGGAGCTCTGTCGGTGGGAGTTTTAAATATAATAAAAACAAAAAATGAACCTTGGTAATTGTTTATTTAAACACTTTGAAATTTACAGGTCGAAAAATTAAACTGACTCAGAATTTTCTTCCCTACATAAATAATCAATAATTGCAAAGGAAAGAAATTGAAAAAAAAAAGAATTTTCAAATTAGAAAAGAAATATATACATTGAAGATATTCGCTCCGGCTGGGACTAAAACCCAGGCCACTCGCTTGGAAGACCAGCGGTCTAGCCATTAGGCTATCGGAGTTCTGTCGAGCGGAGTCTTACTGCCTGACTGATACTGCCTGACTGACAGACTGACTCACTGACTGACTGATACTGACTGACTGACTCACTGACTGACCGAGACTGACTGACTAACTGCCTGACTGACTGAGACTGGACTGACTGACTGACTGACTGACTGACTGACTAACTGACTGACTGAGACTGACTGACTGACTGCTTGACTCTCTGACTGGCTATTTCACTGACTGACTGAATGACTAAATGACTGACTGACACTGACTGACTGACTGCTTGACTACCTGACTGACTGCTTGACTGACTAACTGACTGGACAGGACTGACCGACTGACTGACTGACAGACTGACTGAATAAGGATGACTGACAGACTGACTGAATAAGGCTGACTGACTGACTGACTGACAGACTGACTGAATAAGGCTGACCGACTGACTGACTGCCTGACTGACTGACTGACTGAATGACTGACTGACTGACTGACCGAGACTGACTGACTGACTGACTGAGACTGGACTGGACTGACTGACTGACTGAGACTGACTGACTGCTTTAGTGACTAACTGACTGCACAGGACTGACCGACTGACTGACTGACAGACTGCCTGACTGACTGACTGACTGAATAACTGACTGACTGAGACTAAATGACTGACTGCTTGACTGACTGGCTGAAGGACTAACTGACTGACTGAGTGACTGACTGACTGGACTGACTGACTGAGACTGAATGACTGAGTGCTTGACTGATTGACTGTCAGACTGACTGACTGACTTCGCAAAAGGGAAAAATAAAAAAAAAAGAATTATAAAATTAGAAAAAAATATTTGCATTTAAGATTTCCTTTCCGGCCGGGACTCGAACCCAGTACCACGCGCTAGGAACCCAACGGTCTAGCCATTAGGCTATCGGAGCTCTGTCGATGGAAGTCTTAAATATAATAAAAACAAAAAATGCACCTTGGTAATAATTGATTCAAACACTTTGAAATTTACAGGTCGAATAATTGAACTGACTCAGAATTTTTCTCCCTACATAAATAATCAATATTCGCAAAAGAGAAAAATTAAAAAAAAAAGAAGAAGAAATTTCAAATTAGAAACTAAAAGTATACATTGAAGATTTTCGTTCAGGCTGGGACTCGAACCCAGGGCCACTCGCTTGGAAACCTAACACTCTAGCCATTAGTCTATGGGAGCTCTGTCGGGGGGAGTTTTAAATATAATAAAAACAAAAAATGCACCTTGGTAATTGTTTATTTAAACACTTTGAAATCTTCGGGTCGAAAAATTAAACTGACTCAGAATTTTCTTCCCTACATAAATAATCAATAATTGCAAAGGAAAGAAATTGAAAAAAAAAAGAATTTTCAAATTAGAAAAGAAATATATACATTGAAGATATTCGCTCCGGCTGGGACTCGAACCCAGGCCACTCGCTTGGAAGACCAGCGGTCTAGCCATTAGGCTATCGGAGTTCTGTCGAGCGGAGTCTTACTGCCTGACTGATACTGCCTGACTGACAGACTGACTCACTGACTGACTGATACTGACTGACTGACTGACTGACTGACCGAGACTGACTGACTAACTGCCTGACTGACTGAGACTGGACTGACTGACTGACTGACTGACTGACTGACTAACTGACTGACTGAGACTGACTGACTGACTGCTTGACTCTCTGACTGGCTATTTCACTGACTGACTGAATGACTAAATGACTGACTGACACTGACTGACTGACTGCTTGACTACCTGACTGACTGCTTGACTGACTAACTGACTGGACAGGACTGACCGACTGACTGACTGACAGACTGACTGAATAAGGATGACTGACAGACTGACTGAATAAGGCTGACTGACTGACTGACTGACAGACTGACTGAATAAGGCTGACCGACTGACTGACTGACTGACTGACTGAGACTGACTGACTGCTTTAGTGACTAACTGACTGCACAGGACTGACCGACTGACTGACTGACTGACTGCCTGACTGACTGACTGACTGAATGACTGACTGACTGAGACTAAATGACTGACTGCTTGACTGACTGGCTGAAGGACTAACTGACTGACTGAGTGACTGACTGACTGGACTGACTGACCGAGACTGACTGACTAACTGCCTGACTGACTGAGACTGGACTGACTGACTGACTGACTGACTGACTGACTTACTGACTGACTGAGACTGACTGACTGACTGCTTGACTCTCTGACTGGCTATTTCACTGACTGACTGAATGACTAAATGACTGACTGACACTGACTGACTGACTGCTTGACTACCTGACTGACTGCTTGACTGACTAACTGACTGGACAGGACTGACCGACTGACTGACTGACAGACGACTGAATAAGGATGACTGAAAGACTGACTGAATAAGGCTGACTGACTGACTGACTGACAGACTGACTGAATAAGGCTGACCGACTGACTGCCTGACTGACTGACTGACTGAATGACTGACTGAGACTGGACTGGACTGACTGACTGACTGACTGACTGAGACTGACTGACTGCTTTAGTGACTAACTGACTGCACAGGACTGACCGACTGACTGACTGACTGACTGCCTGACTGACTGACTGACTGAATGAATGACTGACTGAGACTAAATGACTGACTGCTTGACTGACTGGCTGAAGGACTAACTGACTGACTGAGTGACTGACTGACTGGACTGACTGACTGAGACTGAATGACTGAGTGCTTGACTGATTGACTGTCAGACTGACTGACTGACTTCGCAAAAGGGAAAAATAAAAAAAAAAGAATTATAAAATTAGAAAAAAATATTTGCATTTAAGATTTCCTTTCCGGCCGGGACTCGAACCCAGTACCACGCGCTAGGAACCCAACGGTCTAGCCATTAGGCTATCGGAGCTCTGTCGATGGAAGTCTTAAATATAATAAAAACAAAAAATGCACCTTGGTAATTATTGATTCAAACACTTTGAAATTTACAGGTCGAATAATTAAACTCCCTACATAAATAATCAATATTAGCAAAAGAGAAAAATTAAAAAAAAAAGAAGAAGAAATTTCAAATTAGAAACTAAAAGTATACATTGAAGATTTTCGTTCAGGCTGGGACTCGAACCCAGGGCCACTCGCTTGGAAGCCTAACACTCTAGCCATTAGTCTATGGGAGCTCTGTCGGTGGGAGTTTTAAATATAATAAAAACAAAAAATGCACCTTGGTAATTGTTTATTTAAACACTTTGAAATCTTCGTGTCGAAAAATTAAACTGACTCAGAATTTTCTTCCCTACATAAATAATCAATAATTGCAAAGGAAAGAAATTGAAAAAAAAAGAATTTTCAAATTAGAAAAGAAATAGATACATTGAAGATATTCGCTCCGGCTGGGACTCGAACCCAGGCCACTCGCTTGGAAGACCAGCGGTCTAGCCATTAGGCTATCGGAGTTCTGTCGAGCGGAGTCTTACTGCCTGACTGATACTGCCTGACTGACAGACTGACTCACTGACTGACTGATACTAACTGACTGACTCACTGACTGACCGAGACTGACTGACTAACTGCCTGACTGACTGAGACTGGACTGACTGACTGACTGACTGACTGAGACTGACTGACTGACTGCTTGACTCTCTGACTGGCCATTTCACTGACTGACTGAATGACTAAATGACTGACTGACACTGACTGACTGACTGCTTGACTACCTGACTGACTGCTTGACTGACTAACTGACTGGACAGGACTGACCGACTGACTGACTGACAGACTGACTGAATAAGGATGACTGAAAGACTGACTGAATAAGGCTGACTGACTGACTGGCTGACAGACTGACTGAATAAGGCTGACCGACTGACTGACTGCCTGACTGACTGACTGACTGAATCACTGACTGACTGACTGACCGAGACTGACTGACTGACTGACTGAGACTGGACTGGACTGACTGACTGACTGACTGACTGAGACTGACTGACTGCTTTAGTGACTAACTGACTGCACAGGACTGACCGACTGACTGACTGACTGACTGCCTGACTGACTGACTGACTGACTGAATGACTGACTGACTGAGACTAAATGACTGACTGCTTGACTGACTGGCTGAAGGACTAACTGACTGACTGAGTGACTGACTGACTGGACTGACTGACTGAGACTGAATGACTGAGTGCTTGACTGATTGACTGTCAGACTGACTGACTGACTTCGCAAAAGGGAAAAATAAAAAAAAAGAATTATAAAATTAGAAAAAAATATTTGCACTTAAGATTTAATTTCCGGCCGGGACTCGAACCCAGTGCCACGCGCTTGGAACCCAACGGTCTAGCCATTAGGCTATCGGAGCTCTGTCGATGGAAGTCTTAAATATAATAAAAACAAAAAATGCACCTTGGTAATTATTGATTCAAACACTTTGAAATTTACAGGTCGAATAATTAAACTGACTCAGAATTTTTCTCCCTACATAAATAATCAATATTCGCAAAAGAGAAAAATTAAAAAAAAAGAAGAAATTTCAAATTAGAAACTAAAACTATACATTGAAGGTTTTCGTTCAGGCTGGGACTCGAACCCAGGGCCACTCGCTTGGAAGCCTAACACTCTAGCCATTAGTCTATGGGAGCGCTGTCGGTGGGAGTTTTAAATATAATAAAAACAAAAAATGCACCTTGGTAATTGTTTATTTAAACACTTTGAAATTTACAGGTCGAAAAATTAAACTGACTCAGAATTTTCTTCCCTACATAAATAATCAATAATTGCAAAGGAAAGAAATTGAAAAAAAAAGAATTTTCAAATTGGAAAAGAAATAGATGCATTGAAGATATTCGCTCCGGCTGGGACTCGAACCCAGGCCACTCGCTTGGAAGACCAGCGGTCTAGCCATTAGGCTATCGGAGTTCTGTCGAGCGGAGTCTTACTGCCTGACTGATACTGCCTGACTGACAGACTGACTCACTGACTGACTGATACTGACTGACTGACTCACTGACTGACCGAGACTGACTGACTAACTGCCTGACTGACTGAGACTGGACTGACTGACTGACTGACTGACTGACTGACTTACTGACTGACTGAGACTGACTGACTGACTGCTTGACTCTCTGACTGGCTATTTCACTGACTGACTGAATGACTAAATGACTGACTGACACTGACTGACTGACTGCTTGACTACCTGACTGACTGCTTGACTGACTAACTGACTGGACAGGACTGACCGACTGACTGACTGACAGACGACTGAATAAGGATGACTGAAAGACTGACTGAATAAGGCTGACTGACTGACTGACTGACAGACTGACTGAATAAGGCTGACCGACTGACTGACTGCCTGACTGACTGAATGACTGACTGACTGACTGACCGAGACTGACTGACTGACTGACTGAGACTGGACTGGACTGACTGACTGACTGACTGACTGAGACTGACTGACTGCTTTAGTGACTAACTGACTGCACAGGACTGACCGACTGACTGACTGACTGACTGCCTGACTGACTGACTGACTGAATGACTGACTGACTGAGACTAAATGACTGACTGCTTGACTGACTGGCTGAAGGACTAACTGACTGACTGAGTGACTGACTGACTGGACTGACTGACTGAGACTGAATGACTGAGTGCTTGACTGATTGACTGTCAGACTGACTGACTGACTTCGCAAAAGGGAAAAATAAAAAAAAAAGAATTATAAAATTAGAAAAAAATATTTGCATTTAAGATTTCCTTTCCGGCCGGGACTCGAACCCAGTACCACGCGCTTGGAACCCAACGGCCTAGCCATTAGGCTATCGGAGCTCTGTCGATGGAAGTCTTAAATATAATAAAAACAAAAAATGCACCTTGGTAATTATTGATTCAAACACTTTGAAATTTACAGGTCGAATAATTAAACTGACTCAGAATTTTTCTCCCTACATAAATAATCAATATTCGCAAAAGAGAAAAATTAAAAAAAAAGAAGAAATTTCAAATTAGAAACTAAAAGTATACATTGAAGATTTTCGTTCAGGCTGGGACTCGAACCCAGGGCCACTCGCTTGGAAGCCTAACACTCTAGCCATTAGTCTATGGGAGCTCTGTCGGTGGGAGTTTTAAATATAATAAAAACAAAAAATGCACCTTGGTAATTGTTTATTTAAACAATTTGAAATTTACAGGTCGAAAAATTAAACTGACTCAGAATTTTCTTCCCTACATAAATAATCAATAATTGCAAAGGAAAGAAATTGAAAAAAAAAAGAATTTTCAAATTAGAAAAGAAATATATACATTGAAGATATTCGCTCCGGCTGGGACTCGAACCCAGGCCACTCGCTTGGAAGACCAGCGGTCTAGCCATTAGGCTATCGGAGTGCTGTCGAGCGGAGTCTTACTGCCTGACTGACAGACTGACTCACTGACTGACTGATACTGACTGACTGACTCACTGACTGACCGAGACTGACTGACTAACTGCCTGACTGACTGCGACTGGACTGACTGACTGACTGACTGACTGACTGACTAACTGACTGACTGAGACTGACTGACTGACTGCTTGACTCTCTGACTGGCTATTTCACTGACTGACTGAATGACTAAATGACTGACTGACACTGACTGACTGACTGCTTGACTACCTGACTGACTAACTGACTGGACAGGACTGACCGACTGACTGACTGACAGACTAACTGAATAAGGATGACTGACAGACTGACTGAATAAGGCTGACTGACTGACTGACTGACAGACTGACTGAATAAGGCTGACCGACTGACTGACTGCCTGACTGACTGACTGACTGAATGACTGACTGAGACTGGACTGGACTGACTGACTGACTGACTGACTGAGACTGACTGACTGCTTTAGTGACTAACTGACTGCACAGGACTGACCGACTGACTGACTGACTGACTGCCTGACTGACTGACTGACTGAATGAATGACTGACTGAGACTAAATGACTGACTGCTTGACTGACTGGCTGAAGGACTAACTGACTGACTGAGTGACTGACTGACTGGACTGACTGACTGAGACTGAATGACTGAGTGCTTGACTGATTGACTGTCAGACTGACTGACTGACTTCGCAAAAGGGAAAAATAAAAAAAAAAGAATTATAAAATTAGAAAAAAATATTTGCATTTAAGATTTCCTTTCCGGCCGGGACTCGAACCCAGTACCACGCGCTAGGAACCCAACGGTCTAGCCATTAGGCTATCGGAGCTCTGTCGATGGAAGTCTTAAATATAGTAAAAACAAAAAATGCACCTTGGTAATTATTGATTCAAACACTTTGAAATTTACAGGTCGAATAATTAAACTGACTCAGAATTTTTCTCCCTACATAAATAATCAATATTCGCAAAAGAGAAAAATTAAAAAAAAAGAAGAAATTTCAAATTAGAAACTAAAAGTATACATTGAAGATTTTCGTTCAGGCTGGGACTCGAACCCAGGGCCACTCGCTTGGAAGCCTAACACTCTAGCCATTAGTCTATGGGAGCTCTGTCGGTGGGAGTTTTAAATATAATAAAAACAAAAAATGCACCTTGGTAATTGTTTATTTAAACAATTTGAAATTTACAGGTCGAAAAATTAAACTGACTCAGAATTTTCTTCCCTACATAAATAATCAATAATTGCAAAGGAAAGAAATTGAAAAAAAAAAGAATTTTCAAATTAGAAAAGAAATATATACATTGAAGATATTCGCTCCGGCTGGGACTCGAACCCAGGCCACTCGCTTGGAAGACCAGCGGTCTAGCCATTAGGCTATCGGAGTGCTGTCGAGCGGAGTCTTACTGCCTGACTGACAGACTGACTCACTGACTGACTGATACTGACTGACTGACTCACTGACTGACCGAGACTGACTGACTAACTGCCTGACTGACTGCGACTGGACTGACTGACTGACTGACTGACTGACTGACTAACTGACTGACTGAGACTGACTGACTGACTGCTTGACTCTCTGACTGGCTATTTCACTGACTGACTGAATGACTAAATGACTGACTGACACTGACTGACTGACTGCTTGACTACCTGACTGACTAACTGACTGGACAGGACTGACCGACTGACTGACTGACAGACTAACTGAATAAGGATGACTGACAGACTGACTGAATAAGGCTGACTGACTGACTGACTGACAGACTGACTGAATAAGGCTGACCGACTGACTGACTGCCTGACTGACTGACTGACTGAATGACTGACTGAGACTGGACTGGACTGACTGACTGACTGACTGACTGAGACTGACTGACTGCTTTAGTGACTAACTGACTGCACAGGACTGACCGACTGACTGACTGACTGACTGCCTGACTGACTGACTGACTGAATGAATGACTGACTGAGACTAAATGACTGACTGCTTGACTGACTGGCTGAAGGACTAACTGACTGACTGAGTGACTGACTGACTGGACTGACTGACTGAGACTGAATGACTGAGTGCTTGACTGATTGACTGTCAGACTGACTGACTGACTTCGCAAAAGGGAAAAATAAAAAAAAAAGAATTATAAAATTAGAAAAAAATATTTGCATTTAAGATTTCCTTTCCGGCCGGGACTCGAACCCAGTACCACGCGCTAGGAACCCAACGGTCTAGCCATTAGGCTATCGGAGCTCTGTCGATGGAAGTCTTAAATATAATAAAAACAAAAAATGCACCTTGGTAATTATTGATTCAAACACTTTGAAATTTACAGGTCGAATAATTAAACTGACTCAGAATTTTTCTCCCTACATAAATAATCAATAATTGCAAAGGAAAGAAATTGAAAAAAAAAGAATTTTCAAATTGGAAAAGAAATAGATGCATTGAAGATATTCGCTCCGGCTGGGACTCGAACCCAGGCCACTCGCTTGGAAGACCAGCGGTCTAGCCATTAGGCTATCGGAGTTCTGTCGAGCGGAGTCTTGCTGCCTGACTGATACTGCCTGACTGACAGACTGACTCACTGACTGACTGATACTGACTGACTGACTCACTGACTGACCGAGACTGACTGACTAACTGCCTGACTGACTGAGACTGGACTGACTGACTGACTGACTGACTGACTGACTTACTGACTGACTGAGACTGACTGACTGACTGCTTGACTCTCTGACTGGCTATTTCACTGACTGACTGAATGACTAAATGACTGACTGACACTGACTGACTGACTGCTTGACTACCTGACTGACTGCTTGACTGACTAACTGACTGGACAGGACTGACCGACTGACTGACTGACAGACGACTGAATAAGGATGACTGAAAGACTGACTGAATAAGGCTGACTGACTGACTGACTGACAGACTGACTGAATAAGGCTGACCGACTGACTGACTGCCTGACTGACTGAATGACTGACTGACTGACTGACCGAGACTGACTGACTGACTGACTGAGACTGGACTGGACTGACTGACTGACTGACTGACTGAGACTGACTGACTGCTTTAGTGACTAACTGACTGCACAGGACTGACCGACTGACTGACTGACTGACTGCCTGACTGACTGACTGACTGAATGACTGACTGACTGAGACTAAATGACTGACTGCTTGACTGACTGGCTGAAGGACTAACTGACTGACTGAGTGACTGACTGACTGGACTGACTGACTGAGACTGAATGACTGAGTGCTTGACTGATTGACTGTCAGACTGACTGACTGACTTCGCAAAAGGGAAAAATAAAAAAAAAGAATTATAAAATTAGAAAAAAATATTTGCACTTAAGATTTCCTTTCCGGCCGGGACTCGAACCCAGTACCACGCGCTTGGAACCCAACGGTCTAGCCATTAGGCTATCGGAGCTCTGTCGATGGAAGTCTTAAATATAATAAAAACAAAAAATGCACCTTGGTAATTATTGATTCAAACACTTTGAAATTTACAGGTCGAATAATTAAACTGACTCAGAATTTTTCTCCCTACATAAATAATCAATATTCGCAAAAGTGAAAAATTAAAAAAAAAGAAGAAATTTCAAATTAGAAACTAAAACTATACATTGAAGGTTTTCGTTCAGGCTGGGACTCGAACCCAGGGCCACTCGCTTGGAAGCCTAACACTCTAGCCATTAGTCTATGGGAGCGCTGTCGGTGGGAGTTTTAAATATAATAAAAACAAAAAATGCACCTTGGTAATTGTTTATTTAAACACTTTGAAATTTACAGGTCGAAAAATTAAACTGACTCAGAATTTTCTTCCCTACATAAATAATCAATAATTGCAAAGGAAAGAAATTGAAAAAAAAAAGAATTTTCAAATTAAAAAAGAAATATATACATTGAAGATATTCGCTCCGGCTGTGACTCGAACCCAGGCCACTCGCTTGGAAGACCAGCGGTCTAGCCATTAGGCTATCGGAGTTCTGTCGAGCGGAGTCTTACTGCCTGACTGATACTGCGTGACTGACAGACTTACTCACTGACTGACTGATACTGACTGACTGACTCACTGACTGACTGAGACTGACTGACTGACTGCTTGACTCTCAGACTGGCTATTTCACTGACTGACTGAATGACTAAATGACTGACTGACACTGACTGACTGACTGCTTGACTACCTGACTGACTGCTTGACTGACTAACTGACTGGACAGGACTGACCGACTGACTGACTGACAGACTGACTGAATAAGGATGACTGACAGACTGACTGAATAAGGCTGACTGACTGACTGACTGACAGACTGACTGAATAAGGCTGACCGACTGACTGACTGCCTGACTGACTGACTGACTGACTGAATGACTGACTGACTGACCGAGACTGACTGACTGACTGACTGAGACTGGACTGGACTGACTGACTGACTGACTGACTGACTGCTTTAGTGACTAACTGACTGCACAGGACTGACCGACTGACTGACTGACTGACTGCCTGACTGACTGACTGACTGAATGACTGACTGACTGAGACTAAATGACTGACTGCTTGACTGACTGGCTGAAGGACTAACTGACTGACTGAGTGACTGACTGACTGGACTGACTGACTGAGACTGAATGACTGAGTGCTTGACTGATTGACTGTCAGACTGACTGACTGACTTCGCAAAAGGGAAAAATAAAAAAAAAGATTTATAAAATTAGAAAAAAATATTTGCATTTAAGATTTCCTTTCCGGCCGGGACTCGAACCCAGTACCACGCGCTAGGAACACAACGGTCTAGCCATTAGGCTATCGGAGCTCTGTCGATGGAAGTCTTAAATATAATAAAAACAAAAAATGCACCTTGGTAATTATTGATTCAAACACTTTGAAATTTACAGGTCGAATAATTAAACTGACTCAGAATTTTTCTCCCTACATAAATAATCAATATTCGCAAAAGAGAAAAATTAAAAAAAGAAGAAGAAGAAATTTCAAATTAGAAACTAAAAGTATACATTGAAGATTTTCGTTCAGGCTGGGACTCGAACCCAGGGCCACTCGCTTGGAAGCCTAACACTCTAGCCATTAGTCTATGGGAGCTCTGTCGGTGGGAGTTTTAAATATAATAAAAACAAAAAATGCACCTTGGTAATTGTTTATTTAAACACTTTGAAATCTTCGTGTCGAAAAATTAAACTGACTCAGAATTTTCTTCCCTACATAAATAATCAATAATTGCAAAGGAAAGAAATTGAAAAAAAAAAGAATTTTCAAATTAGAAAAGAAATATATACATTGAAGATATTCGCTCCGGCTGGGACTCGAACCCAGGCCACTCGCTTGGAAGCCCAGCGGTCTAGCCATTAGGCTATCGGAGTTCTGTCGAGCGGAGTCTTACTGCCTGACTGATACTGCCTGACTGACAGACTGACTCACTGACTGACTGATACTGACTGACTGACTCACTGAATGACCGAGACTGACTGACTAACTGCCTGACTGACTGAGACTGGACTGACTGACTGACTGACTGACTGACTGACTAACTGACTGACTGAGACTGACTGACTGACTGCTTGACTCTCTGACTGGCTATTTCACTGACTGACTGAATGACTAAATGACTGACTGACACTGACTGACTGACTGCTTGACTACCTGACTGACTGCTTGACTGACTAACTGACTGGACAGGACTGACCGACTGACTGACTGACAGACTGACTGAATAAGGATGACTGACAGACTGACTGAATAAGGCTGACTGACTGACTGACTGACAGACTGACTGAATAAGGCTGACCGACTGACTGACTGCCTGACTGACTGACTGACTGAATGACTGACTGACTGACTGACCGAGACTGACTGACTGACTGACTGACTGCTTTAGTGACTAACTGACTGCACAGGACTGACCGACTGACTGCCTGACTGACTGACTGACTGAATGACTGACTGACTGAGACTAAATGACTGACTGCTTGACTGACTGGCTGAAGGACTAACTGACTGACTGAGTGACTGACTGACTGGACTGACTGACTGAGACTGAATGACTGAGTGCTTGTCTGATTGACTGTCAGACTGACTGACTGACTTCGCAAAAGGGAAAAATAAAAAAAAAAGAATTATAAAATTAGAAAAAAATATTTGCATTTAAGATTTCCTTTCCGGCCGGGACTCGAACCCAGTACCACGCGCTAGGAACCCAACGGTCTAGCCATTAGGCTATCGGAGCTCTGTCGATGGAAGTCTTAAATATAATAAAAACAAAAAATGCACCTTGGTAATTATTGATTCAAACACTTTGAAATTTACAGGTCGAATAATTAAACTGACTGAGAATTTTTCTCCCTACATAAATAATCAATATTCGCAAAAGAGAAAAATTAAAAAAAAAAAAAGAAGAAGAAATTTCAAATTAGAAACTAAAAGTATACATTGAAGATTTTCGTTCAGGCTGGGACTCGAACCCAGGGCCACTCGCTTGGAAGCCTAACACTCTAGCCATTAGTCTATGGGAGCTCTGTCGGTGGGAGTTTTAAATATAATAAAAACAAAAAATGCACCTTGGTAATTGTTTATTTAAACACTTTGAAATCTTTGTGTCGAAAAATTAAACTGACTCAGAATTTTCTTCCATACATAAATAATCAATAATTGCAAAGAAAAGAAATTGAAAAAAAAAAGAATTTTCAAATTAGAAAAGAAATATATACATTGAAGATATTCGCTCCGGCAGGGACTCGAACCAGGCCACTCGCTTGGAAGACCAGCGGTCTAGCCATTAGGCTATCGGAGTTCTGTCGAGCGGAGTCTTACTGCCTGACTGATACTGCCTGACTGACAGACTGACTCAGTGACTGACTGATACTGACTGACTGACTCACTGACTGACCGAGACTGACTGACTAACTGCCTGACTGACTGAGACTGGACTGACTGACGGACTGACTGACTAACTGACTGACTGAGACTGACTGACTGACTGCTTGACTCTCTGACTGGCTATTTCACTGACTGACTGAATGACTAAATGACTGACTGACACTGACTGACTGACTGCTTGACTACCTGACTGACTGCTTGACTGACAGACTGACTGAATAAGGCTGACCGACTGACTGACTGACAGACTGACTGAATAAGGATGACTGACAGACTGACTGAATAAGGCTGACTGACTGACTGACTGACAGACTGACTGAATAAGGCTAACCGACTGACTGACTGCCTGACTGACTGCCTGACTGAATGACTGACTGACTGACTGACCGAGACTGACTGACTGACTGACTGAGATTGACTGACCGCTTTAGTGACTAACTGACTGCACAGGACTGACCGACTGACTGACTGACTGACTGCCAGACTGACTGACTGACTGAATGACTGACTGACTGAGACTAAATGACTGACTGCTTGACTGACTGGCTGAAGGACTAACTGACTGACTGAGTGACTGACTGACTGGACTGACTGACTGAGACTGAATGACTGAGTGCTTGACTGATTGACTGTCAGACTGACTGACTGACTTCGCAAAAGGGAAAAATAAAAAAAAAAGAATTATAAAATTAGAATAAAATATTTGCATTTAAGATTTCCTTTCCGGCCGGGACTCGAACCCAGTACCACGCGCTAGGAACCCAACGGTCTAGCCATTAGGCTATCGGAGCTCTGTCGATGGAAGTCTTAAATATAATAAAAACAAAAAATGCACCTTGGTAATTATTGATTCAAACACTTTGAAATTTACAGGTCGAATAATTAAACTGACTCAGAATTTTTCTCCCTACATAAATAATCAATATTCGCAAAAGAGAAAAATTAAAAAAAAAAGAAGAAGAAATTTCAAATTAGAAACTAAAAGTATACATTGAAGATTTTCGTTCAGGCTGGGACTCGAACCCAGGGCCACTCGCTTGGAAGCCTAACACTCTAGCCATTAGTCTATGGGAGCTCTGTCGGTGGGAGTTTTAAATATAATAAAAACAAAAAATGCACCTTGGTAATTGTTTATTTAAACACTTTGAAATCTTCGTGTCGAAAAATTAAACTGACTCAGAATTTTCTTCCCTACATAAATAATCAATAATTGCAAAGGAAAGAAATTGAAAAAAAAAGAATTTTCAAATTAGAAAAGAAATATATACATTGAAGATATTCGCTCCGGCTGGGACTCGAACCCAGGCCACTCGCTTGGAAGACCAGCGGTCTAGCCATTAGGCTATCGGAGTTCTGTCGAGCGGAGTCTTACTGCCTGACTGATACTGCCTGACTGACAGACTGACTCACTGACTGACTGATACTGACTGACTGACTCACTGACTGACCGAGACTGACTGACTAACTGCCTGACTGACTGAGACTGGACTGACTGACTGACTGACTAACTGACTGACTAACTGACTGACTGAGACTGACTGACTGACTGCTTGACTCTCTGACTGGCTATTTCACTGACTGACTGAATGACTAAATGACTGACTGACACTGACTGACTGACTGCTTGACTACCTGACTGACTGCTTGACTGACAGACTGACTGAATAAGGCTGACCGACTGACTGACTGACAGACTGACTGAATAAGGATGACTGACAGACTGACTGAATAAGGCTGACTGACTGACTGACTGACAGACAGACTGAATAAGGCTGACCGACTGACTGACTGCCTGACTGACTGACTGACTGAATGACTGACTGACTGACTGACCGAGACTGACTGACTGACTGACTGAGACTGGACTGGACTGACTGACTGACTGACTGACTGAGACTCACTGACTGCTTTAGTGACTAACTGACTGCACAGGACTGACCGACTGACTGACTGACTGACTGACTGAATGACTGACTGACTGAGACTAAATGACTGACTGCTTGACTGACTGGCTGAAGGACTAACTGACTGACTGAGTGACTGACTGACTGGACTGACTGACTGAGACTGAATGACTGAGTGCTTGACTGATTGACTGTCAGACTGACTGACTGACTTCGCAAAAGGGAAAAATAAAAAAAAAAGAATTATAAAATTAGAAAAAAATATTTGCATTTAAGATTTCCTTTCCGGCCTTGACTCGAACCCAGTACCACGCGCTAGGAACCCAACGGTCTAGCCATTAGGCTATCGGAGCTCTGTCGATGGAAGTCTTAAATATAATAAAAACAAAAAATGCACCTTGGTAATTATTGATTCAAACACTTTGAAATTTACAGGTCGAATAATTAAACTGACTCAGAATTTTTCTCCCTACATAAATAATCAATATTCGCAAAAGAGAAAAATTAAAAAAAAAAGAAGAAGAAATTTCAAATTAGAAACTAAAAGTATACATTGAAGATTTTCGTTCAGGCTGGGACTCGAACCCAATGCCACTCGCTTGGAAGCCTAACACTCTAGCCATTAGTCTATGGGAGCTCTGTCGGTGGGAGTTTTAAATATAATAAAAACAAAAAATGCACCTTGGTAATTGTTTATTTAAACACTTTGAAATCTTCGTGTCGAAAAATTAAACTGACTCAGAATTTTCTTCCCTACATAAATAATCAATAATTGCAAAGGAAAGAAATTGAAAAAAAAAAGAATTTTCAAATTAGAAAAGAAATATATACATTGAAGATATTCGCTCCGGCTGGGACTCGAACCCAGGCCACTCGCTTGGAAGCCCAGCGGTCTAGCCATTAGGCTATCGGAGTTCTGTCGAACGGAGTCTTACTGCCTGACTGATACTGCCTGACTGACAGACTGACTCACTGACTGACTGATACTGACTGACTGACTCACTGAATGACCGAGACTGACTGACTAACTGCCTGACTGACTGAGACTGGACTGACTGACTGACTGACTGACTGACTGACTAACTGACTGACTGAGACTGACTGCTTGACTCTCTGACTGGCTATTTCACTGACTGACTGAATGACTAAATGACTGACTGACACTGACTGACTGACTGCTTGACTACCTGACTGACTGCTTGACTGACTAACTGACTGGACAGGACTGACCGACTGACTGACTGACAGACTGACTGAATAAGGATGACTGACAGACTGACTGAATAAGGCTGACTGACTGACTGACTGACAGACTGACTGAATAAGGCTGACCGACTGACTGACTGCCTGACTGACTGACTGACTGAATGACTGACTGACTGACTGACCGAGACTGACTGACTGACTGACTGACTGCTTTAGTGACTAACTGACTGCACAGGACTGACCGACTGACTGACTGACTGCCTGACTGACTGACTGACTGATAACTGACTGACTGAGACTAAATGACTGACTGCTTGACTGACTGGCTGAAGGACTAACTGACTGACTGAGTGACTGACTGACTGGACTGACTGACTGAGACTGAATGACTGAGTGCTTGTCTGATTGACTGTCAGACTGACTGACTGACTTCGCAAAAGGGAAAAATAAAAAAAAAAGAATTATAAAATTAGAAAAAAGTATTTGCATTTAAGATTTCCTTTCCGGCCGGGACTCGAACCCAGTACCACGCGCTAGGAACCCAACGGTCTAGCCATTAGGCTATCGGAGCTCTGTCGATGGAAGTGTTAAATATAATAAAAACAAAAAATGCACCTTGGTAATTATTGATTCAAACAATTTGAAATTTACAGGTCGAATAATTAAACTGACTGAGAATTTTTCTCCCTACATAAATAATCAATATTCGCAAAAGAGAAAAATTAAAAAAAAAGAAGAAGAAATTTCAAATTAGAAACTAAAAGTATACATTGAAGATTTTCGTTCAGGCTGGGACTCGAACCCAGGGCCACTCGCTTGGAAGCCTAACACTCTAGCCATTAGTCTATGGGAGCTCTGTCGGTGGGAGTTTTAAATATAATAAAAACAAAAAATGCACCTTGGTAATTGTTTATTTAAACACTTTCAAATCTTCGTGTCGAAAAATTAAACTGACTCAGAATTTTCTTCCCTACATAAATAATCAATAATTGCAAAGGAAAGAAATTGAAAAAAAAAGAATTTTCAAATTAGAAAAGAAATATATACATTGAAGATATTCGCTCCGGCAGGGACTCGAACCCAGGCCACTCGCTTGGAAGACCAGCGGTCTAGCCATTAGTCTATCGGAGTTCTGTCGAGCGGAGTCTTACTGACTGACTGATACTGCCTGACTGACAGACTGACTCACTGACTGACTGATACTGACTGACTGACTCACTGACTGACCGAGACTGACTGACTAACTGCCTGACTGACTGAGACTGGACTGACTGACTGACTGACTGACTAACTGACTGACTGAGACTGACTGACTGACTGCTTGACTCTCTGACTGGCTATTTCACTGACTGACTGAATGACTAAATGACTGACTGACACTGACTGACTGACTGCTTGACTACCTGACTGACTGCTTGACTGACTAACTGACTGGACAGGACTGACCGACTGACTGACTGACAGACTGACTGAATAAGGATGACTGACAGACTGACTGAATAAGGCTGACTGACTGACTGACTGACAGACTGACTGAATAAGGCTGACCGACTGACTGACTGCCTGACTGACTGACTGACTGAATGACTGACTGACTGGCTGACCGAGACTGACTGACTGACTGACTGAGACTGGACTGGACTGACTGACTGACTGACTGACTGAGACTGACTGACTGCACAGGACTGACCGACTGACTGACTGACTGACTGCCTGACTGACTGACTGACTGAATGACTGACTGACTGAGACTAAATGACTGACTGCTTGACTGACTGGCTGAAGGACTAACTGACTGACTGAGTGACTGACTGACTGGACTGACTGACTGAGACTGAATGACTGAGTGCTTGACTGATTGACTGTCAGACTGACTGACTGACTTCGCAAAAGGGAAAAATAAAAAAAAAAAGAATTATAAAATTAGAATAAAATATTTGCATTTAAGATTTCCTTTCCGGCCGGGACTCGAACCCAGTACCACGCGCTAGGAACCCAACGGTCTAGCCATTAGGCTATCGGAGCTCTGTCGATGGAAGTCTTAAATATAATAAAAACAAAAAATGCACCTTGGTAATTATTGATTCAAACACTTTGAAATTTACAGGTCGAATAATTAAACTGACTCAGAATTTTTCTCCCTACATAAATAATCAATATTCGCAAAAGAGAAAAATAAAAAAAAAGAAGAAGAAATTTCAAATTAGAAACTAAAAGTATACATTGAAGATTTTCGTTCAGGCTGGGACTCGAACCCAGGGCCACTCGCTTGGAAGCCTAACACTCTAGCCATTAGTCTATGGGAGCTCTGTCGGTGGGAGTTTTAAATATAATAAAAACAAAAAATGCACCTTGGTAATTGTTTATTTAAACACTTTGAAATCTTCGTGTCGAAAAATTAAACTGACTCAGAATTTTCTTCCCTACATAAATAATCAATAATTGCAAAGGAAAGAAATTGAAAAAAAAAGAATTTTCAAATTCGAAAAGAAATATATACATTGAAGATATTCGCTCCGGCTGGGACTCGAACCCAGGCCACTCGCTTGGAAGACCAGCGGTCTAGCCATTAGGCTATCGGAGTTCTGTCGAGCGGAGTCTTACTGCCTGACTGATACTGCCTGACTGACAGACTGACTCACTGACTGACTGATACTGACTGACTGACAGACTGACTCACTGACTGACTGATACTGACTGACTGACTCACTGACTGACCGAGACTGACTGACTAACTGCCTGACTGACTGAGACTGGACTGACTGACTGACTGACTAACTGACTGACTAACTGACTGAATGAGACTGACTGACTGACTGCTTGACTCTCTGACTGGCTATTTCACTGACTGACTGAATGACTAAATGACTGACTGACACTGACTGACTGACTGCTTGACTACCTGACTGACTGCTTGACTGACTAACTGACTGGACAGGACTGACCGACTGACTGACTGACAGACTGACTGAATAAGGATGACTGACAGACTGACTGAATAAGGCTGACTGACTGACAGACTGACTGAATAAGGCTGACCGAATGACTGACTGCCTGACTGACTGACTGACTGACTGAATGACTGACTGACTGACTGACCGAGACTGACTGACTGACTGACTGAGACTGGACTGGACTGACTGACTGACTGACTGACTGAGACTGACTGACTGCTTTAGTGACTAACTGACTGCACAGGACTGACCGACTGACTGACTGACTGACTGCCTGACTGACTGACTGACTGAATGACTGACTGACTGAGACTAAATGACTGACTGCTTGACTGACTGGCTGAAGGACTAACTGACTGACTGAGTGACTGACTGACTGGACTGACTGACTGAGACTGAATGACTGAGTAATTGACTGATTGACTGTCAGACTGACTGACTGACTTCGCAAAAGGGAAAAATAAAAAAAAAGAATTATAAAATTAGAAAAAAATATTTGCATTTAAGATTTCCTTTCCGGCCGGGACTCGAACCCAGTACCACGCGCTAGGAACCCAACGGTCTAGCCATTAGGCTATCGGAGCTCTGTCGATGGAAGTCTTAAATATGATAAAAACAAAAAATGCACCTTGGTAATTATTGATTCAAACACTTTGAAATTTACAGGTCGAATAATTAAACTGACTCAGAATTTTTCTCCCTACATAAATAATCAATATTCGCAAAAGAGAAAAATTTAAAAAAAGAAGAAGAAATTTCAAATTAGAAACTAAAAGTATACATTGAAGATTTTCGTTCAGGCTGGGACTCGAACCCAGGGCCACTCGCTTGGAAGCCTAACACTCTAGCCATTAGTCTATGGGAGCTCTGTCGGTGGGAGTTTTAAATATAATAAAAGCAAAAAATGCACCTTGGTAATTGTTTATTTAAACACTTTGAAATCTTCGTGTCGAAAAATTAAACTGACTCAGAATTTTCTTCCCTACATAAATAATCAATAATTGCAAAGGAAAGAAATTGAAAAAAAAAAAGAATTTTCAAATTAGAAAATAAATATATACATTGAAGATATTCGCTCCGGCTGGGACTCGAACCCAGGCCACTCGCTTGGAAGACCAGCGGTCTAGCCATTAGGCTATCGGAGTTCTGTCGAGCGGAGTCTTACTGCCTGACTGATACTGCCTGACTGACAGACTGACTCACTGACTGACTGATACTGACTGACTGACTCACTGACTGACCGAGACTGACTGACTAACTGCCTGACTGACTGAGACTGGACTGACTGACTGACTGACTGACTGACTGACTAACTGACTGACAGAGACTGACTGACTGACTGCTTGACTCTTGACTGGCTATTTCACTGACTGACTGAATGACTAAATGACTGACTGACACTGACTGACTGACTGCTTGACTACCTGACTGACTGCTTGACTGACTAACTGACTGGACAGGACTGACCGACTGACTGACTGACAGACTGACTGAATAAGGATGACTGACAGACTGACTGAATAAGGCTGACCGACTGACTGACTGACAGACTGACTGAATAAGGATGACTGACAGACTGACTGAATAAGGCTGACTGACTGACTGACTGACAGACTGACTGAATTAGGCTGACCGACTGACTGACTGCCTGACTGACTGACTGACTGAATGACTGACTGACTGACTGACCGAGACTTACTGACTGACTGACTGAGACTGGACAGGACTGACTGACTGACTGACTGACTGAGACTGACTGACTGCTTTAGTGACTAACTGACTGCACAGGACTGACCGACTGACTGACTGACTGAATGACTGACTGACTGAGACTAAATGACTGACTGCTTGACTGACTGGCTGAAGGACTAACTGACTGACTGAGTGACTGACTGACTGGACTGACTGACTGAGACTGAATGACTGAATGCTTGACTGATTGACTGTCAGACTGACTGACTGACTTCGCAAAAGGGAAAAATAAAAAAAAAAGAATTATAAAATTAGAAAAAAATATTTGCATTTAAGATTTCCTTTCCGGCCGGGACTCGAACCCAGTGCCACGCGCTAGGAACCCAACGGTCTAGCCATTAGGCTATCGGAGCTCTGTCGATGGAAGTCTTAAATATAATAAAAACAAAAAATGCACCTTGGTAATTATTGATTCAAACACTTTGAAATTTACAGGTCGAATAATTAAACTGACTCAGAATTTTTCTCCCTACATAAATAATCAATATTCGCAAAAGAGAAAAATTAAAAAAAAAAAGAAGAAGAAATTTCAAGTTAGAAACTAAAAGTATACATTGAAGACTTTCGTTCAGGCTGGGACTCGAACCCAGGGCCACTCGCTTGGAAGCCTAACACTCTAGCCATTAGTCTATGGGAGCTCTGTCGGTGGGAGTTTTAAATATAATAAAAACAAAAAATGCACCTTGGTAATTGTTTATTTAAACACTTTGAAATCTTCGTGTCGAAAAATTAAACTGACTCAGAATTTTCTTCCCTACATAAATAATCAATAATTGCAAAGGAAAGAAATTGAAAAAAAAAAGAATTTTCAAATTAGAAAAGAAATATATACATTGAAGATATTCGCTCCGGCTGGGACTCGAACCCAGGCCACTCGCTTGGAAGACCAGCGGTCTAGCCATTAGGCTATCGGAGTTCTGTCGAGCGGAGTCTTACTGCCTGACTGATACTGCCTGACTGATACTGCCTGACTGACAGACTGACTCACTGACTGACTGACTGACTCACTGACTGACCGAGACTGACTGACTAACTGCCTGACTGACTGAGACTGGACTGACTGACTGACTGACTGACTGACTGACTGACTGACTGACTAACTGACTGACTGAGACTGACTGACTGACTGCTTGACTCTCTGACTGGCTATTTCACTGACTGACTGAATGACTAAATGACTGACTGACACTGACTGACTGACTGCTTGACTACCTGACTGACTGCTTGACTGACTAACTGACTGGACAGGACTGACCGACTGACTGACTGACAGACTGACTGAATAAGGCTGACTGACTGACTGACTGACAGACTGACTGAATAAGGCTGACCGACTGACTGACTGCCTGACTGACTGACTGACTGAATGACTGACTGACTGACTGACCGAGACTGACTGACTGACTGACTGAGACTGGACTGGACTGACTGACTGACTGACTGAGACTGACTGACTGCTTTAGTGACTAACTGACTGCACAGGACTGACCGACTGACTGACTGACTGACTGCCTGACTGACTGACTGACTGAATGACTGACTGACTGAGACTAAATGATTGACTGCTTGACTGACTGGCTGAAGGACTAACTGACTGACTGACTGACTGAGACTGACTGACTGACTGCTTGACTCTCTGACTGGCTATTTCACTGACTGACTGAATGACTAAATGACTGACTGACACTGACTGACTGACTGCTTGACTACCTGACTGACTGCTTGACTGACTAACTGACTGGACAGGACTGACCGACTGACTGACTGACAGACTGACTGAATAAGGATGACTGACAGACTGACTGAATAAGGCTGACTGACTGACTGACTGACAGACTGACTGAATAAGGCTGACCGACTCACTGACTGCCTGACTGACTGACTGACTGAATGACTGACTGACTGAGACTGGACTGGACTGACTGACTGACTGACTGAGACTGACTGACTGCTTTAGTGACTAACTGACTGCACAGGACTGACCGACTGACTGACTGACTGACTGCCTGACTGACTGACTGACTGAATGACTGACTGACTGAGACTAAATGACTGACTGGCTGAAGGACTAACTGACTGACTGAGTGACTGACTGACTGGACTGACTGACTGAGACTGAATGGCTGAGTGCTTGACTGATTGACTGTCAGACTGACTGACTGACTTCGCAAAAGGGAAAAATAAAAAAAAAAGAATTATAAAATTAGAAAAAAATATTTGCATTTAAGATTTCCTTTCCGGCTGGGATTTGAACCCAGGGCGACACTCATGGAAGCCCAACGCTCTCGCCAATATACTATCGGATCTCTGTTGATCGGTGTCTTAATTATAATAAAAACAAAAAATGCACCTTAGTAATTATTGATCTAAAATCTTTGAAATCTAAAGGTCGAATGATTAAACTGACTCAGAATTTTCTTCCGTACATAAATAATCCATATTTGCAAAAGAAAGAAATTGAAAAAAAAAGAATCTTCAAATTAGAAGAGAAATATATACATGGAAGATTTTCGTTCCGGCCGGGACTCGAACCCAGTACCACGCGCTTGGAACCCAACGGTCTAGCCATTAGGCTATCGGAGCTCTGTCGACGGAAGTCTTAAATATAATAAAAACAAAAAATGCACCTTGGTAATTATTGATTCAAACACTTTGAAATTTACAGGTCAAATAATTAAACTGACTCAGAATTTTTCTCCCTACATAAATAATCAACATTCGCAAAAGAGAAAAATTAAAAAAAAAAGAAGAAGAAATTTCAAATTAGAAACTAAAAGTATACATTGAAGATTTTCGTTCAGGCTGGGACTCGAACCCAGGGCCACTCGCTTGGAAGCCTAACACTCTAGCCATTAGTCTATGGGAGCTCTGTCGGTGGGAGTTTTAAATATAATAAAAACAAAAAATGCACCTTGGTAATTGTTTATTTAAACACTTTGAAATCTTCGTGTCGAAAAATTAAACTGACTCAGAATTTTCTTCCCTACATAAATAATCAATAATTGCAAAGGAAAGAAATTGAAAAAAAAAGAATTTTCAAATTAGAAAAGAAATATATACATTGAAGATATTCGCTCCGGCTGGGACTCGAACCCAGGCCACTCGCTTGGAAGACCAGCGGTCTAGCCATTAGGCTATCGGAGTTCTGTCGAGCGGAGTCTTACTGCCTGACTGATACTGCCTGACTGACAGACTGACTCACTGACTGACTGATACTGACTGACTGACTCACTGACTGACCGAGACTGACTGACTAACTGCCTGACTGACTGAGACTGGACTGACTGACTGACTGACTGACTGACTGCTTGACTCTCTGACTGGCTATTTCACTGACTGACTGAATGACTAAATGACTGACTGACACTGACTGACTGACTGTATGACTACCTGACTGACTGCTTGACTGACTAACTGACTGGACAGGACTGACCGACTGACTGACTGACAGACTGACTGAATAAGGATGACTGACAGACTGACTGAATAAGGCTGACTGACTGACTGACTGACAGACTGACTGAATAAGGCTGACCGACTGACTGACTGCCTGACTGACTGACTGACTGAATGACTGACTGACTGACTGACCGAGACTGACTGACTGATTGACTGAGACTGGACTGGACTGACTGACTGACTGACTGACTGACTGAGACTGACTGACTGCTTTAGTGACTAACTGACTGCACAGGACTGACCGACTGACTGACTGACTGACTGCCTGACTGACTGACTGACTGAATGACTGACTGACTGAGACTAAATGACTGACTGCTTGACTGACTGGCTGAAGGACTAACTGACTGACTGAGTGACTGACTGACTGGACTGACTGACTGAGACTGAATGACTGAGTGCTTGACTGATTGACTGTCAGACTGACTGACTGACTTCGCAAAAGGGAAAAATAAAAAAAAAAGAATTATAAAATTAGAAAAAAATATTTGCATTTAAGATTTCCTTTCCGGCCGGGACTCGAACCCAGTGCCACGCGCTAGGAACCCAACGGTCTAGCCATTAGGCTATCGGAGCTCTGTCGATGGAAGTCTTAAATATAATAAAAACAAAAAATGCACCTTGGTAATTATTGATTCAAACACTTTGAAATTTACAGGTCGAATAATTAAACTGACTCAGAATTTTTCTCCCTACATAAATAATCAATATTCGCAAAAGAGAAAAATTAAAAAAAAAAGAAGAAGAAATTTCAAGTTAGAAACTAAAAGTATACATTGAAGATTTTCGTTCAGGCTGGGACTCGAACCCAGGGCCATTAGCTTGGAAGCCTAACACTCTAGCCATTATTCTATGGGAGCTCTGTCGGTGGGAGTTTTAAATATAATAAAAACAAAAAATGCACCTTGGTAATTGTTTATTTAAACACTTTGAAATCTTCGTGTCGAAAAATTAAACTGACTCAGAATTTTCTTCCCTACATAAATAATCAATAATTGCAAAGGAAAGAAATTGAAAAAAAAAAGAATTTTCAAATTAGAAAAGAAATATATACATTGAAGATATTCGCTCCGGCTGGGACTCGAACCCAGGCCACTCGCTTGGAAGACCAGCGGTCTAGCCATTAGGCTATCGGAGTTCTGTCGAGCGGAGTCTTACTGCCTGACTGATACTGCCTGACTGATACTGCCTGACTGACAGACTGACTCACTGACTGACTGATACTGACTGACTGACTCACTGACTGACCGAGACTGACTGACTAACTGCCTGACTGACTGAGACTGGACTGACTGACTGACTGACTGACTGACTGACTAACTGACTGACTGAGACTGACTGACTGACTGCTTGACTCTCTGACTGGCTATTTCACTGACTGACTGAATGACTAAATGACTGACTGACACTGACTGACTGACTGCTTGACTACCTGACTGACTGCTTGACTGACTAACTGACTGGACAGGACTGACCGACTGACTGACTGACAGACTGACTGAATAAGGCTGACTGACTGACTGACTGACAGACTGACTGAATAAGGCTGACCGACTGACTGACTGCCTGACTGACTGACTGACTGAATGACTGACTGACTGACTGACCGAGACTGACTGACTGACTGACTGAGACTGGACTGGACTGACTGACTGACTGACTGAGACTGACTGACTGCTTTAGTGACTAACTGACTGCACAGGACTGACCGACTGACTGACTGACTGACTGCCTGACTGACTGACTGACTGAATGACTGACTGACTGAGACTAAATGATTGACTGCTTGACTGACTGGCTGAAGGACTAACTGACTGACTGACTGACTGAGACTGACTGACTGACTGCTTGACTCTCTGACTGGCTATTTCACTGACTGACTGAATGACTAAATGACTGACTGACACTGACTGACTGACTGCTTGACTACCTGACTGACTGCTTGACTGACTAACTGACTGGACAGGACTGACCGACTGACTGACTGACAGACTGACTGAATAAGGATGACTGACAGACTGACTGAATAAGGCTGACTGACTGACTGACTGACAGACTGACTGAATAAGGCTGACCGACTGACTGACTGCCTGACTGACTGACTGACTGAATGACTGACTGACTGAGACTGGACTGGACTGACTGACTGACTGACTGAGACTGACTGACTGCTTTAGTGACTAACTGACTGCACAGGACTGACCGACTGACTGACTGACTGACTGCCTGACTGACTGACTGACTGAATGACTGACTGACTGAGACTAAATGACTGACTGCTTGACTGACTGGCTGAAGGACTAACTGACTGACTGAGTGACTGACTGACTGGACTGACTGACTGAGACTGAATGACTGAGTGCTTGACTGATTGACTGTCAGACTGACTGATTGACTTCGCAAAAGGGAAAAATAAAAAAAAAAGAAATATAAAATTAGAAAAAAATATTTGCATTTAAGATTTCCTTTCCGGCCGGGACTCGAACTCAGTACCACGCGCTAGGAACCCAACGGTCTAGCCATTAGGCTATCGGAGCTCTGTCGATGGAAGTCTTAAATATATTAAAAACAAAAAATGCACCTTGGTAATTATTGATTCAAACACTTTGAAATTTACAGGTCGAATAATTAAACTGACTCAGAATTTTTCTCCCTACATAAATAATCAATATTCGCAAAAGAGAAAAATTAAAAAAAAAGAAGAAGAAATTTCAAATTAGAAACTAAAAGTATACATTGAAGATTTTCGTTCAGACTGGGACTCGAACCCAGGGCCACTCGCTTGGAAGCCTAACACTCTAGCCATTAGTCTATGGGAGCTCTGTCGGTGGGAGTTTTAAATATAATAAAAACAAAAAATGCACCTTGGTAATTGTTTATTTAAACACTTTGAAATCTTCGTGTCGAAAAATTAAACTGACTCAGAATTTTCTTCCCTACATAAATAATCAATAATTGCAAAGGAAAGAAATTGAAAAAAAAAGAATTTTCAAATTAGAAAAGAAATATATACATTGAAGATATTCGCTCCGGCTGGGACTCGAACCCAGGCCACTCGCTTGGAAGACCAGCGGTCTAGCCATTAGGCTATCGGAGTTCTGTCGAGCGGAGTCTTACTGCCTGACTGATACTGCCTGACTGACAGACTGACTCACTGACTGACTGATACTGACTGACTGACTCACTGACTGACCGAGACTGACTGACTAACTGCCTGACTGACTGAGACTGGACTGACTGACTGACTGACTGACTGACTAACTGACTGACTGAGACTGACTGACTGACTGCTTGACTCTCTGACTGGCTATTTCACTGACTGACTGAATGACTAAATGACTGACTGACACTGACTGACTGACTGCTTGACTACCTGACTGACTGCTTGACTGACTAACTGACTGGACAGGACTGACCGACTGACTGACTGACAGACTGACTGAATAAGGATGACTGACAGACTGACTGACAGACTGACTGAATAAGGCTGACCGACTGACTGACTGCCTGACTGACTGACTGACTGAATGACTGACTGACTGACTGACCGAGACTGACTGACTGACTGACTGAGACTGGACTGGACTGACTGACTGACTGACTGACTGAGACTGACTGACTGCTTTAGTGACTAACTGACTGCACAGGACTGACCGACTGACTGACTGACTGACTGCCTGACTGACTGACTGACTGAATGACTGACTGACTGAGACTAAATGACTGACTGCTTGACTGACTGGCTGAAGGACTAACTGACTGACTGAGTGACTGACTGACTGGACTGACTGACTGAGACTGAATGACTGAGTGCTTGACTGATTGACTGTCAGACTGACTGACTGACTTCGCAAAAGGGAAAAATAAAAAAAAAAAGAATTATAAAATTAGAAAAAAATATTTGCATTTAAGATTTCCTTTCCGGCCGGGACTCGAACCCAGTACCACGCGCTAGGAACCCAACGGTCTAGCCATTAGGCTATCGGAGCTCTGTCGATGGAAGTCTTAAATATAATAAAAACAAAAAATGCACCTTGGTAATTATTGATTCAAACACTTTGAAATTTACAGGTCGAATAATTAAACTGACTCAGAATTTTTCTCCCTACATAAATAATCAATATTCGCAAAAGAGAAAAATTGAAAAAAAAAGAAGAAGAAATTTCAAATTAGAAACTAAAAGTATACATTGAAGATTTTCGTTCAGGCTGGGACTCGAACCCAGGGCCACTCGCTTGGAAGCCTAACACTCTAGCCATTAGTCTATGGGAGCTCTGTCGGTGGGAGTTTTAAATATAATAAAAACAAAAAATGCACCTTGGTAATTGTTTATTTAAACACTTTGAAATCTTCGTGTCGAAAAATTAAACTGACTCAGAATTTTCTTCCCTACATAAATAATCAATAATTGCAAAGGAAAGAAATTGAAAAAAAAAAGAATTTTCAAATTAGAAAAGAAATATATACATTGAAGATATTCGCTCCGGCTGGGACTCGAACCCAGGCCACTCGCTTGGAAGACCAGCGGTCTAGCCATTAGGCTATCGGAGTTCTGTCGAGCGGAGTCTTACTGCCTGACTGATACTGCCTGACTGACAGACTGACTCACTGACTGACTGATACTGACTG